>NW_022986609.1:5000-24074 GCF_902500255.1 Thalassophryne amazonica
AGTCTGCAGGGTGGTGCACGCTGCACGTTCAACTGACTGTAGATAGTGTGCAGGGTGGTGCACGCTGCAGCTTCAGGTGACTGTAGATAGTGTGCAGGGTGGTGTACGCTGCACCTTCAGCTGACTGTAGATAGTGTGCAGGCTGGTGCACGCTGCATGTTCAACTGACTGTAGATAGTGTGCAGGGTGGTGTACGCTGCACCTTCAGGTGACTGTAGATAGTGTGCAGGCTGGTGCACGCTGCATGTTCAACTGACTGTAGATAGCGTGCAGGGTGGTGCACGCTGCACCTTCAGCTGACTGTAGATAGTCTGCAGAGTGGTGCATGCTGCACGTTCAACTGACTGTAGATAGTGTGCAGGGTGGTGCACGCTGCACCTTCAGGTGACTGTAGATAGTGTGCAGGGTGGTGTACACTGCACCTTCAGGTGACTGTAGATAGTGTGCAGGGTGGTGCACGCTGCACCTTCAGGTGACTGTAGATAGTGTGCAGGGTGGTGTACGCTGCACCTTCAGGTGACTGTAGATAGTGTGCAGGCTGGTGCACGCTGCACGTTCAACTGACTATAGATAGTGTGCAGGGTGGTGCACGCTGCACCTTCAGGTGACTGTAGATAGTGTGCAGGGTGGTGTACGCTGCACCTTCAGGTGACTGTAGATAGTGTGCAGGCTGGTGCACGCTGCACGTTCAACTGACTGTAGATAGTGTGCAGGGTGGTGCACGCTGCACCTTCAGCTGACTGTAGATAGTGTGCAGGCTGGTGCACGCTGCACGTTCAACTGACTGTAGATAGTGTGCAGGCTGGTGCACGCTGCACGTTCAACTGACTGTAGATAGTGTGCAGGGTGGTGCACACTGCACCTTCAGCTGACTGTAGATAGTGTGCAGGCTGGTGCACGCTGCACGTTCAACTGACTGTAGATAGTGTGCAGGCTGGTGCACGCTGCACGTTCAACTGACTGTAGATAGTGTGCAGGGTGGTGCACACTGCACCTTCAGGTGACTGTAGATAGTCTGCAGGGTGGTGCACGCTGCACCTTCAGGTGACTGTAGATAGTGTGCAGGATGGTGCACGCTGCACCTTCAGGTGACTGTAGATAGTGTGCAGGGTGGTGCACACTGCATTTTCAACTGACTGTAGATAGTGTGCAGGGTGGTGTACGCTGTACCATCAGCTGACTGTATTGTACCTCAGGCACTTCATTTTACATATGCATTGGTAGAAAACTCCACATTTCATTTTATCAAACAATATGCAATGAAAATGAAAGAGAATGTCTTATTTCATTGATTAGATTATCAGTGAGTCAAGTGTTTTCAATATCAGAATTGGAATCAAATTTATTGCCAAGTAAGTTTGCACATACAAGGAATTTGATCTGGTGTCACTGGTTCATAAACACTAAAACGAAAAGAACAAACACTTGTAAAAGAAGTAAAAAGAGTTAGACAAAACTTTATTCACTGTTAAATAAAGAAAATGTCATGAATGTGACAGTGCAAAATGATGATTTTGCTGATGATTTTATCATTTAAAAAGATACATTTTGTTAGTATTTGGTGATATTAAAGGATTATGAACCAAGCGCAAGGTCTGTACGGGGAAATATCAGACTGATGTGTTGTCAGTACGAAAAGGGAAAAACACGGACGTCTGATATCCCTGTACACACTGAGCAAGCAAGGCTCATAATTCATTTATTATATGGCTGTTTTATATATATATAAACATGCAAACTTACAGTTACGTACGTACAGTTTCGTATCTGCTTGGGACTCCGGCGAGGGTGGTCGCATCTCCTCCTCTCTCCTCTATCTCTGCTCCAACCTTCAAGCCCCCTACTTCACCAGAGTGTGAATTCTTCAAACTATATTGGATTAACCTTGGAATTGATCAGCTGGTTTCTGAACGCTATTGACACCATTTTTTCAACAAGGAAATCAGGCCCGGTGGACTTTTCATGCCCACATGGCACCTACCCTGCGGGCTATGTTCTTGACTCCTGGGAGACTTGGCGTGTCGCATGCTTGGTGCCATTCTCTGTGGAGGATGTCTAGGATTTATTTATATTTGGTTTTATTGTAGGAGGGCTGGTACTTATTGGTTTATGTGCTGCCCTGACCTACCGGAGAATCGGCAAGACAGCTGCCACCAGAACCATGACACCTCACCTGTCCGTCATGATTAATGAGTTGGGCAATGCGATACATTCTCAGACTGAGTTAACCCTTGAACTCAGACGCAAAATGGATAACATCTCGGAGCAAATGCACTAAATTGGATCTGGTTGTTCATGTGAAGCTGCAAAAGTGTTTTCACTGCTCAGCCATAAACATGGCAGCCTTATCAGCCTCTGAAGCACAAAATGCCCTGTTTTCCTCCAGAAGAACTTCTACGGCCTCGGTGAACATTCGGCTGCCTTCTTCTTATCTTCTCCAACTCCAGCAGACACGGACAGAAACTGACTCATTTGACTCACACATGGACAGAGACTGATACTGATGCTCCCACCTCCCCCTACCCACTCCTGTCCTCATCCACCACCCCATCCCGGCCCCTGCTCACACCACTCCCTTCCCCCCCACGGGGTGCTGCGCAGTTTTAGCTGCTGTAGGTCCCCGTCCACCCCCAAGCTGGCGGTGGCGCAACTACATGTTGCTGCCCCCCCCCCACACACACAAACACACACTCACTTCACCTCAATTCGGAAAACGGACTGTTTCAAGTTTAGTGCACATAAATAATGTCAAATGTATATGTGTTGTCTTAATTCAGATGTGTGCCATTATTACGGTAAACAAGTACTAATTGTGGATTAATTGCTGTATCTTGTCTGTGGTACTTTGTGTGTAGATGTAATCTCATTGTTGCACTTGTGTAATGACAATGACAATAAATCTCATCCATCCATATGCTGCTGACGGTGTTCAGCTTGTTCGCTTTCTTCACCTCAGTGAAGAACTCAGATGTTAGCTGGTAAACTTTCAATCTGTGTTTTTTTTCAATGCTGTTTAGATATTTATGGAGTACATTCGACTTGCTTTTTCTAATTGCATTTTTAGCTTCCTGGTTTGTAAAGAAAATACGCGTTGCAAACCGACTGTCATGGAAACTGGTCCGATATGGGAAAATATCAGACCAGTATCAGCCAATCAGAGCACACGTAGCATCGCAGCCATATAATAAAGTCTTTTATTTGCTTAACGTGTATCAGAAGGTCAGCACAGCCTCCCACATGCTTTTCAGTGTCTTTCTGGATCTTTGATGGTTCCTCAGGGGAGAAGATGTCTGTCGGCCTCTTTTAAACTCTTCCAGAAGTCCACAGACCTTCAATGAGATCCAGCTCAGGGTTTTTGTGGCCTCAGCCTCTGGACTGGTCATTTTCCAGGACACTGCAGGGATCACTTGACTTACTCGTGTGAAGCACCATGAGGCAGCTTTGTTATGATTTGGCTCAATAGAAAAAAAAGAAATTGAAGTGAACTGAATTGTCATGCGGCCGTATCCGTTGTTATGGGTCAGAGGTCAACCAGCACGGAGCTGAGCTGGATCAGCTGAAGGTGTGAAGGAGTCAACGCTGAACTTCAGTGCTGTTCTTCTGTCAGGTTAGGGTTAGGGTTAGGGTTAGGGTCTGAATAGGAATTTCAGGATGTCTAGCATGTGAGGACCACCAGAGGGGACAATCTGGATTTCTGTGCAAACACACGGGGACATTCAGACAAAAAAGATCACTGTGGATGCTGTTCAGAGTCCCAACGGCTCCTTAGTTTACACCCGCTGCGCAAGAGGCTGATGGGAGATATAATAATAATAATAATAATAATAATAATAACAATAATAATAATAATAATAATAATAATTAAAAATTTAATTTATATTGCACTTCATATTTGATTCCAAATCTCAAAGTGCTACAGAGACAAAAAACAAAACAAAACAATAAAAACATCATAAAAATGTACACATCAATTAATAACATTAGTTGTAAGCTTTTCTAAAAAGATACATTTTTAGTCCTTTCTTAAAAGCATTGACTGTCTGTGGGGCCCTGAGGTGATCTGGTAGAGCATTCCACAGACAGGGAGCAGCGGCCTCGAAGGCTCAGTCCCCCATGGTCTTGAGCCGTGTCCAGGGCAGGAGCAGATGGTGCTGTGAACCTGACCGGGTTCTGCCTGAGTTGTGTATAGTGAGCAGGTCTGTGAGGTAGGTGGGGGCATCACCGTGGAGACAGTGGTGGGTGTGCAGGAGGACCTTGTACTCAATATGGACGTGAACGGGGAGCCAGTGGAGGGTGTGGAGGATGGGGGTGATGTGCTCGTGTTTCCGCACCCTCATCAGGACCCTGGCAGTGCTGTTCTGATCATACTGGAGTTTTTGGATGCTCCTGCCAGGGATCCCGATGAGGAGTGTGTTACAGTAGTCCAACCTGGAGGAGACGACGGCATGAACGAGCTTCTCTGCAGCTGGAACGGAAAGAGAAGAACGGAGTTTGGAAATATTATGGAGGTGAAAGAAGGAAGTTTTGCAGATGTGGGAGACATGGTTGTCAAAAGAAAGATGGGGGTCAAATTTGACCCCAAGGTTTGTAACAGAGGGAGAAAGGGGAATGCTGTGGCCAAAGAAAGAAATGGGGGTGATAGGAGAGGAGTGAAGTCGGTGAGAAGTACCGGTTTGAATGGCTTCGGTTTTTGAGCCATTCAGCTGCAGGAGGTTCTGACTCATCCATGCCCCTATCTCCTCCAGGCAGAAGTTGAGGCGGGTGAAGGTAGCAGAAGGGAAGACAGAGGGGGTAACCTTGAGGTATAGCTGTTTGTTGTCAGCATAGCAGTGGAAATTAATTCCATGCCTGGTGATGACACACCCGAGGGGAAGCATGTAAATGGTGAAGAGGGTGGGACCAAGCACGGAGCCCTGGGGGGCCCCACAGGTGACAGTGTGGGGGCAGGATTTAGCATCCCCCAGGACGACGTGCTCGGTCCTGTCAGTGAGGTAGGAGTGGCACCGGTGAAGGGCAGTGTCGGAGAGGCCAATGAGGTGCTGGAGGCGGTGCAGGAGGATGTGGTGGTCAATTGGTCAAACACAGCAGAGAGGTCGAGAAGAATGAGGAGGGATGTGGAACCAGAGTCAGAGTCAGAGACCATCAGCAGGTTGCTGGTGACTCTGATCAGAGCTGTTTCGGTGCTGTGGGAGGGGCGGAAATCAGACTGGAATTTTTTGTACAAACTGTTTAATTTGAGATGATTGTCAAGTTGAAGGGAAACTGCTCTTTCAAGGATTTTGGAAATGAATGGAAGTTTTGAGATAGGATGGTAATTTGAAGGGGGTTCAGGGTCGAGAGTGGGTTTTTTCAGAAATGGTTTGATGAGAGCTGTTTTGAGGTAGTGCAGCAGCTAAGAGAATATTAGAGCAAAATCATGCAAATGGTGATACAAGCACCAAAATTGGCACAAATACTCCTTATACTCCAAATACTCTTTTGAACAAACCGACTGGCCACTTGAATTTTCAATAGGCGGCCAGGTAGGAGTCAATTGAAGAATTACACAGGGGTCAAAATTATAAATGCTCAAATCATTTTGAAAACTACACCACATTATTTGTTTGATCATAAAGATTCCAAAAAGGTATAGTTTGGACTATCTATGACTGAATGGTCTGGAGTTATGGGGTAAAAACAGCAAGAATGGTGACAAAGGTCACGTTCAGTTTGTACAGGGGTAAAAAGTTAAAGTTGCTCCAATTTTGGTAAAACATGATGCAAATTATTAGTTAACAGGGTTTTAAAAAAGGAATAGTTTGGACCATGTATCATGCTTAGTTATCATGTTACGGGGTAACATATGTCACATATGTCTTTTTCCTGGTTCTCTCCCTCAGCCCCAACCAGTCCCAGCAGAAGACTGCCCCTCCCTGAGCCTGGTTCTGCTGGAGGTTTCTTCCTGTTAAAAGGAAGTTTTTCCTTCCCACTGTCACCAAGTGCTTGCTCACAGGGGGTCATTTTGACCGTTGGGGTTTTTCTGTAATTATTGTATGGCCTTACAATATCAATCAATCAATCAATCAATCAATGTTTTATATAGCGCCAAATCACAACAAACAGTTGCCCCAATATAAAGCGCTATATAATATAATTATTGTATGGCCTTGCCTTACAATATGGAGCGCCTTGTTGAAAAGTTGATTGATTGATTGATATAAATAAAATTGATTTGATTTGATTTGACATGTCATAGAATCCAATGGACGTTGACCTTGTTTGACCTTTTCCTTGGAGACCAAACATTCACCACAATCAAAAGTATTCCATTTATTAATCCTATTAGCTCAACCAATAATTTGCATCACTTTTTACCAAAATTGAAGGAACTTTAATTTTTGACCCCTGTACAAACTGAAATTGACCTTTGTCACCATTTTTGCTGTTTTTACCCCATAACTCCTGATCATTCAATCATAGATAGTCCAAACTATACCTTTTTGGAATCTTTACAATCAGACAAATAATGTGGTGTCGCTTTCAAAATGATTTGAGCATTTATAATTTTGACCCCTGTGTAATTCTTCACTTGACCCCTACCTGGCTGCTTATTGAAAATTCAAGTGGCCAGTCAGTTTGTTCAAAAGAGTAATATCTAAAGAGTATTTGTACCAACTTTAGTGCTTGTATCACCATTTGCACGATTGTTTCAGTTATCTGCTGCACTAAGGGAGGTTGGACGGTTAGGTTGGTTAGGATGGTTCCAGTTTCAAGAGAGAACTTAATGATTTTGGTAATGATGGGACTAATGGATTTGAAGTGAATTTTGAAGAGAGGGGAAGGTGTTGGGAAAGTGTAAGTACACGGACCCACAACAGGGGGCGCAAATGAACGGACAATGGAGTAGGTCAAATAACAACACTTTACTGTTGTGAATGTGCACAACAAATACAACAGATTGCAACAATAGACAAGAGTCAATTCACAAAGGTGTCGTGTGGGCAGGCTCGAAGATAGGAGACGCCTGTCCAAAGCAGAACCGGAACCACACGATTTCCTCCGCCACCAGACCCCGGGAATACTGGAGCCGCCAAGTCCCGAACTCCCAGGTGGCCACTGCCTCCGCGTGTCGGACCTGGTACTGCTGGCAAGGAACAAAAAGCAATTAACTGAGGATGCGTTTGCACCCAGGAATCAGTACGGCAGGAAAGCTACCTCCACCTCTCGTTGGAAAAGCAGTCCACAATATAATGCACAAAGTCACAAAGGATACTGTCAAAACAGTCAGCTGAGGTACGTTACCTTCCAGGTAGAACGATATCTCGGCAAAGAGGTGGAGATGACGTCTTGCTGATATACCGATGCAGATCAGATGAGTGGTGACAGCTGTCACAGGTGATGAGTGTCAGCTGTCACCCCGGCTGCTCCTGTGAGGCGGCAGCGCCCTCTGGTGCCTGGAGCCCGCACTCCAGGCAGGGTGCCCTCTGGTGGTGGTGGGCCAGCAGTACCTCCTCTTCAGCGGCCCACACAACAGGAAGGAAGGGGATCTAAGAAGCAAGTAGATGGTTTTGAAGTGCGGATGATCTTCTCAACCTCCTGCTGTGTTGTGAGGCAGAACTGAGGCAGATGTTGTGTAGTGGGTGTTTTTGGGGTGTCATGGGTGGAGCTGTGTGTAAATGAGAGCGTAGAGCGGACATTGTCAAAATCAAGGAAGTTGCTACAGTTAGTTATTGTTGGGGTGTGGTATGAAGGAATCTGTGGTTTGAGAAGGTGTTGGATGGTGGAAAATAGTTTTTTGGAGTTACCTGGATTGTTGTTGATTATTGTGGAGTAGTATCCTGACCTTGCAGTGCAAAGAGCTTCAGCATAAAATCTCTGATGTTCCCGGTAAGCCGATTTATGCACCATGCAGGCCAGATGTTTAGTAGGCCCCTCCAGGACACGACCAGACCTTTTCATTGCCCGAAGTTGGTTGATGAACCAGGGAGCTGAGCGGGCGAAGGTGACAGTCTGGGTTTTTAGTGGAGCATGAGAGTCCAGGATGGAGGTAAGGCTGTTATTGTAATTTTTGAATTGTTATTGCATTTTGTTTGGTGAAATGAGAGGATATGGGGACTTTGATGGCAACTACTTGATGGTCAGAGACACCAATATCATAGACCTGGAGATCTGTGGTTGGGATTGAGTCTGTGATTACCGCGTCCAGTGTGTGACCCTTTCTATGTGTAGGGCACTTTCTATGTGTAGGCTAGCTGTGGTTTAGGGTGGCGATAGATGAGGGCAACTGTGGCAGAGAACGAGTGTTTGCAGTTGAAAACCAGGCTTTCGAATGAGCAAACAGAGGGCACACGTAGAGGAGATACAAGATCGATGTTCGATATGTATGTGTATGTTTGTCTGTGTAGGTGTGTCTGCGCATGTGTGCGCCTCTGTGTGTGTGTCTTTGTGTATCTCTGTGTGTGTCTGTGTGTCTGTGAGTCTGCACGTCTGTGTGTCTGTGTGTGTGTCTATGTGTGTGTGTGTCTGCACGTGTGTGTCCATTTGTGTGTGTGTGTCTATGTGTGCGTGTCTCTGTGTATGTGTGTCTGTGTGTGTCCATTTGTGTGTGTCTGTATATGTGTCTCTGTGTGCCTGTATGTGTCTGTGTGTCTGTGTCTGTCTGTGTGTCTGTCTGTATATGTGTCTCTGTGTGTCTGTGTCTGTCTGTATATATGTGTCTCTGTGTGTCTGTATATGTGTCTGTGTGCCTGTATGTGTCTGTGTCTGTCTGTGTGTCTGTATGTATATGTGTGTCTGTGTCTGTCTGTGTGTCTGTGTGTGTGTCTGTCTGTATATGTGTGTCTGTGTCTGTCTGTGTGTCTGTGTGCCTATTTGTGTCTGTGTCTGTCTGTATATGTGTGTCTGTGTCTGTCTGTATATGTGTCTGTGTGCCTGTATGTGTCTGTGTCTGTCTGTGTGTCTGTATGTGTGTCTGTCTGTGTGTCTGTGTGCCTGTTTGTGTCTGTGTCTGTCTGTATATGTGTGTCTGTGTCTGTCTGTATATGTGTCTGTGTGTGTCTCTGTGTGTCTGTATGTGTGCCTGTCTGTATATGTGTGTCTGTGTCTGTCTGTATATGTGTGTCTGTGTCTGTCTGTGTGTCTGTGTGCCTGTATGTGTCTGTGTCTGTATGTATGTCTGTATGTGTGTCTGTGTGCCTGTATGGGTGTGTGTGTTTGTATGTGTCTCTGTGTGTCTGTGTCTGTATGTGTGTCTGTATGTGTCTGTGTGCCTATATGTGTCTCTGTGTGTCTGTATGTGTATCTGTGTGCCTGTATGTGTCTGTGTCTGTATGTGTGTCTGTCTGTATATGTGTGTCTCTGTGTGTCTGTATGTGTGTCTGTGTGTCTGTATGTGTGTGTGTTTGTATGTGTGTCTGTGTGCCTGTATGTGTGTGTGTTTGTATGTGTGTCTTTTGTTTTTTCATTTATCTTTGATGTCTTTTTAGTAGAATGCAATGGGCCCCAAACCTGGGGTCTAAAGTTGCATCCTAGGTTCTATAGTTATCTTAACCAGATCTGGCATTGTATCCGAGGGCTCTCTTCAAGATGGTGATCGTTCCCTTAATCGCAGACAACTGCACCTCATGTGCACTTGGGTGACCGGGGATTGCCTCAAGGTATTTCTTCAGGTTCTTCTTCATCAGGCCTGTTGCTCCTACCACAACTGGAATGATATCGATGTCTTTCAATGACCATGTTGTTCTTAGGTCATTTTTTAGGTCTTGGTATTTTGAGATCTTTCCCCTTTCAGCTCGATTCAGGCCGTAGTCATTGGGGACTGTCACATCAATGATTTTGGCTGTTTTCTCTTGCTTGTTCCAGATGACAATATCAGGTTTGATTGCACCTCCTTCTATGTGTCTTCCTGCTGGGATCTCTTTGTCGTAGAAGATCGTTATTTTTCCATTGGATGAGACTGGTGTTGGCTCGTGCTCCCAGACATGTTCTTTGACTTCCAACTCCAGTTCCTTGCAGATCTTCCAGTGGAGATATTGACAGATCTTGTTATGTCTGGATGTATAATGCCCATCTGCCATGAGGATCTGGCATGCTGATGTTAGATGGTTTACACTCTCAACAGCTGTATGACAGAATCGGCATTTATCATTTTGTGAGATCCTGTATGTGTGTCTGTATATGTGTCTGTGTGTCTGTGTGCCTGTATGTGTCTCTGTGTGTCTGTATGTGTCTCTGTGTGTCTGTATGTGTTTGTATGTGTCTCTGTGTGTCTGTATGTGTGTCTGTATGTGTCTGTGTGTCTGTATGTCTCTGTGTGTTTTTTTTTATTTTTATTTCTCTTCAACTTCTTTTTTTTTTTTATTTCTCTTCAATTTCTTTTTTTACAGAGTGTAACTGGGGTCTACAGTTACATCCTAATCATTAATCATTATTGGCATTGTATCCGAGGGCTCTCTTCAAGATGGTAACTGTTCCTTTAACTCCGGATATCTGCACCTCATGGGCACTTGGGTGACCAGGGATTGCCTCAAGATATTTCTTCAGGTTCTTCTTCATAAGCCCTGTTGCTCCCACCACGACTGGTATGATATCAATTTCTTTCAATGACCACGTTATTCGTAGATCATTTTTAAGGTCTTGGTATTTCGTGATTTTCTCCCTTTCAGCTCTATTCAGGCCATAGTCATTGGGGACTGTCACATCAATAATTTTTGCTGTCTTCTCTTGCTTGTTCCAAATGACAATATCAGGTTTTACTGCACCTCCTTCGATATGTCTTCCTGCTGGGATCTCTTTGTCATAAAAGACAGTCACTTTTCCATTGGATGAGACTGGTGCTGGCTCATACTCCCAAACGTGTCCCTCTACTTCCACCTCCAGTTCCTTGCATACTTTCCAATGTAAATACTTACAAATCTTGTTATGCCGGCTTGTGTAATGTCCGTCTGCCATGAGGATCTGACATGCTGATACTAAGTGGTTTACACTCTCAACAGCTGCATGACAGAAACGGCATTGATCATTCTGTGATATTCCTGCCATTTTTTTGAAGCCATTTGTTAATAGTCCTTGGTCTTGCGCTCCAACTATAATTCTTTCCCCATCAAAACCAAGTTCTCCGTTTGTAAGCCACCGCACAGATCCTTCTTTGTCTATGTATTCTTTTTCAAGTTCTTCTTGGAATCGGCCAGCCCTTTTGTGCTGTTTCCATCTGTTCATTCAATGTTTTTGTTCTCTTTTGCTGTATTTTTCCCTGGCCTGTCTTGCTAGTGTCGTTGCAGGTGTCAGCTCATTGCTTTCTCTCTCTCGCAAAAGATCTCCGCCAAAGTTTTCTGCCAGTTTTATAATAGAGGTCTGTTGTGGCATAGTCTTAATATGATGTTGCATAACCTTTTTCATAACTTCTTCTTGAGAGCTCTTTAAGTACTGCCCAATACTTATTATAGATGCTCTATAAGCCTGGTTGATCTCCATAAGACCTAAGCCGCCTTCTCGACGAGGGAGATATATTCTATCCATACATTGATTTCATCCAACTGTATATTTTCTGTGACCTGCTTTTTACCACCTCTGAGTGTACATTTAGAGCACTTATCCAGCCCAAATTCCATACCGATTTCCTTAGAAAACGTATGGACTGCCTCCTATAATCTCCTGAGTCCCCTCTCTGAATCTGCAAATATCTTCAAGTCGTCCATAAACAGAAGGTGACTCACCACCTGTTTATGTTTTCTTCCTCTACCTCCATCTAAGTCATACCCAATGTCCAATTCCTTGAGGATCTTGCTTAATGGATCAATACTAAGACAAAAAAGGAGTGGAGAGAGACTATCTCCCTGGAATATCCCTCGCGTCACTTTTATGTCTGGGATTATTATCTGCCCCTCTGCATGGTTTAGAGTGATGGTGGTGTTCCACTTATTCATTTGTGTTTTCAAGAGAGATCTTACTTCCTTATTGATGTTATACAATTCTAGGCATCTCATAATCCATGAATGTGGGACATTATCAAATGCCTTTTTGTAGTCAATCCAAGCCATGCTGAGGTTTCTCCTCCTTCTTTTGCAGTCCTCCAGGATAGCATTGTCTATCAATAACTGGTCTTTAGCACCTAATCTTTTTCTGAAACAACCTTTCTGCTCATTCTCCAGGTAGCCACCAGTGTCCAAATGTTCATAAACGGCATCGGCTATAATTCCTGTCAGCCATTTATAAGTTGTTGTTAAGCAACAGATGGGTCTGTATGTGTCTCTGTGTGCCTGTATGTGTGTCTGTGTGTCTGTATGTGTGTCTGTGTGCCTGTATGTGTCTCTGTGTGTCTGTATGTGTGTCTGTGTGTCTGTATATGTCTCTGTGTCTGTATGTGTGTCTGTGTGTCTGTATGTGTGTCTGTGTGCCTGTATGTGTCTCTGTGTGTCTGTATGTGTCTCTGTGTGTCTGTATGTGTGTCTGTGTGTCTGTATGTGTGTCTGTGTGCCTGTATGTGTCTCTGTGTGCCTGTATGTGTGTCTGTGTGCCTGTATGTGTCTCTGTGTGTCTGTATGTGTGTCTGTGTGCCTGTATGTGTCTCTGTGTGCCTGTATGTGTGTCTGTGTGCCTGTATGTGTCTCTGTGTGTCTGTATGTGTGTCTGTGTGCCTGTATGTGTCTCTGTGTGCCTGTATGTGTGTCTGTGTGCCTGTATGTGTCTCTGTGTGTCTGTATGTATGTCTGTGTGTCTGTATATGTCTCTGTGTCTGTATGTGTGTCTGTGTGCCTGTATGTGTCTCTGTGTGTCTGTATGTGTCTCTGTGTGTCTGTATGTGTGTCTGTGTGCCTGTATGTGTCTCTGTGTGCCTGTCTGTGTGTCTGTATGTATGTCTGTCTGTATATGTGTCTCTGTGTCTGTGTCTGTCTGTATATATGTGTCTGTGTGTGTCTCTGTGTGTCTGTGTGCTTGTATGTGTCTGTATGTGTGTCTGTCTGTATATGTGTGTCTCTGTGTGTCTGTATGTGTGTCTGTATGTGTGTGTTTGTATGTGTGTCTGTGTGCCTGTATGTGTGTCTGTATGTGTGTCTGTGTGCCTGTATGTGTCTGTGTGTCTGTATGTCTGTATGTGTCTGTGTGTCTGTATGTGTCTCTGTGTGTCTGTATGTCTGTATGTGTGTGTGTTTGTATGTGTCTCTGTGTGTCTGTATGTGTGTCTGTGTGCCTGTATGTGTGTCTGTATGTGTGTCTGTGTGCCTGTATGTGTCTGTGTGTCTGTATGTCTGTATGTGTCTGTGTGTCTGTATGTGTCTCTGTGTGTCTGTGTGTCTGTGTGTCTGTATGTGTGTGTGTTTGTATGTGTCTCTGTGTGTCTGTATCAATCAATCAATCAATCAAATTTTTTTTTTATATAGCGCCAAATCACAACAAACAGTTGCCCCAAGGCGCTTTATATTGTAAGGCAAGGCCATACAATAATTATGTAAAACCCCAACGGTCAAAACGACCCCCTGTGAGCAAGCACTTGGCTACAGTGGGAAGGAAAAACTCCCTTTTAACAGGAAGAAACCTCCAGCAGAACCAGGCTCAGGGAGGGGTAGTCTTCTGCTGGGACTGGTTGGGGCTGAGGGAGAGAACCAGGAAAAAGACATGCTGTGGAGGGGAGCAGAGATCGATCACTAATGATTAAATGCAGAGTGATGCATACAGAGCAAAAAGAGAAAGAAACAGTGCATCGTGGGAACCCCCCAGCAGTCTAAGTCTATAGCAGCATAACTAAGGGATGGTTCAGGGTCACCTGATCCAGCCCTAACTATAAGCTTTAGCAAAAAGGAAAGTTTTAAGCCTAATCTTAAAAGTAGAGAGGGTGTCTGTCTCCCTGATCTGAATTGGGAGCTGGTTCCACAGGAGAGGAGCCTGAAAGCTGAAGGCTCTGCCTCCCATTCTACTCTTACAAACCCTAGGAACTACAAGTAAGCCTGCAGTCTGAGAGCGAAGCGCTCTATTGGGTGATATGGTACTACGAGGTCCCTAAGATAAGATGGGACCTGATTATTCAAAACCTTATAAGTAAGAAGAAGAATTTTAAATTCTATTCTAGAGTTAACAGGAAGCCAATGAAGAGAGGCCAATATGGGTGAGATATGCTCTCTCCTTCTAGTCCCCGTTAGTACTCTAGCTGCAGCATTTTGAATTAACTGAAAGCTTTTTAGGGAACTTTTAGGACAACCTGATAATAATGAATTACAATAGTCCAGCCTAGAGGAAATAAATGCATAAATTAGTTTTTCAGCATCACTCTGAGACAAGACCTTTCTAATTTTAGAGATATTGCGTAAATGCAAAAAAGCAGTCCTACATATTTGTTTAATATGCGCTTTGAATGACATATCCTGATCAAAAATTACTCCAAGATTTCTCACAGTATTACCAGAGGTCAGGGTAATGCCATCCAGAGTAAGGATCTGGTTAAACACCATGTTTCTAAGATTTGTGGGGCCAAGTACAATAACTTCAGTTTTATGAGTTTAAAAGCAGGAAATTAGAGGTCATTCATGTCTTTATGTCTGTAAGACAATCCTGCAGTTTAGCTAATTGGTGTGTGTCCTCTGGCTTCATGGATAGATAAAGCTGGGTATCATCTGCGTAACAATGAAAATTTAAACAATACCGTCTAATAATACTGCCTAAGGGAAGCATGTATAAAGTGAATAAAATTGGTCCTAGCACAGAACCTTGTGGAACTCCATAATTAACTTTAGTCTGTGAAGAAGATTCCCCATTTACATGAACAAATTGTAATCTATTAGACAAATATGATTCAAACCACCGCAGCGCAGTGCCTTTAATACCTATGACATGCTCTAATCTCTGTAATAAAATTTTATGGTCAACAGTATCAAAAGCAGCACTGAGGTCTAACAGATGTCCTAGCTTTATGGAGGGCTTTTTTATAGAGCAACAGACTCTTTTTCCAGGCTAAGTGAAGATCATCTAAATTAGTGAGACGCCATTTCCTCTCCAACTTACGGGTTATCTGCTTTAAGCTACGAGTTTGTGAGTTATACCACGGAGTCTGGCACTTCTGATTTAAAGCTCTCTTTTTCAGAGGAGCTACAGCATCCAAAGTTGTCTTCAATGAGGATGTAAAACTATTGACGAGATACTCTATCTCACTTACAGAGTTTAGGTAGCTACTCTGCACTGTGTTGGTATATGGCATTAGAGAACATAAAGAAGGAATCATATCCTTAAACCTAGTTACAGCGCTTTCTGAAAGACTTCTAGTGTAATGAAACTTATTCCCCACTGCTGGGTAGTCCATCAGAGTAAATGTAAATGTTATTAAGAAATGATCAGGCAGAAGGGAGTTTTCAGGGAATACTGTTAAGTCTTCTATTTCCATAACATAAGTCAGAACAAGATCTAAGATATGATTAAAGTGGTGGGTGGATTCATTTACATTTTGAGCAAAGCCAATAGAGTCTAATAATAGATTAAATGCAGTGTTGAGGCTGTCATTCTCAGCATCTGTGTGGATGTTAAAATCGCCTGTATGTGTGTCTGTGTGTCTGTATGTGTGTCTGTGTGCCTGTATGTGTGTCTGTGTGTCTGTATGTGTGTCTGTGTGCCTGTATGTGTGTCTGTGTGCCTGTATGTGTCTCTGTGTGTCTGTATGTGTCTCTGTGTGCCTGTATGTGTGTCTGTATGTGTGTCTGTGTGCCTGTATGTGTGTCTGTGTGTCTGTGTGTCTGTATGTGTGTCTGTTTGTGTGTCTGTGTTTCTGTATGTGTGTCTGTGTCTGTATGTGTGTCTGTGTGCCTGTATGTGTCTCTGTGTGTCTGTATGTGTCTCTGTGTGTCTGTATGTGTGTCTGTGTGCCTGTATGTGTCTGTGTGTCTGTGTCTGTCTGTGTGTCTGTCTGTATATGTGTCTCTGTGTGTCTGTGTCTGTCTGTATATATGTGTCTGTGTGTGTCTCTGTGTGTCTGTATGTGTCTGTGTCTGTATGTGTGTCTGTCTGTATATGTGTGTCTCTGTGTGTCTGTATGTGTGTCTGTGTGTCTGTATGTGTGTGTGTTTGTATGTGTGTCTGTGTGCCTGTATGTGTGTCTGTATGTGTGTCTGTGTGCCTGTATGTGTCTGTGTGTCTGTATGTCCGTATGTGTGTGTTTGTATGTGTCTCTGTGTGTCTGTATGTGTGTCTGTATGTGTGTCTGTGTGCCTGTATGTGTCTCTATGTGTCTGTGTGTCTGTATGTGTGTCTGTATGTGTGTCTGTGTGTCTGTATGTGTCTCTGTGTGTCTGTATGTGTCTCTGTGTGTCTGTATGTGTGTCTGTGTGTCTGTGTGCCTGTATGTGTCTCTGTGTGTCTGTGTCTGTCTGTATATGTGTGTCTCTGTGTGCCTGTATGTGTCTCTGTGTGTCTGTCTGTATATGTGTCTCTGTGTGCCTGTATGTGTGTATTTGTCTGTATGTGTCTCTGTGTGTCTGTGTCTGTCTGTATGTGTGTCTGTGTGCCTGTATGTGTGTGTTTTTGTATGTGTGTCTGTGTGCCTGTATGTGTCTCTGTGTGTCTGTGTCTGTATGTGTGTGTGTCTGTCTGTATATGTGTGTCTCTGTGTGCCTGCATGTGTGTGTGTTTGAATGTGTCTCTGTGTCTGTCTGTGTGTGTGTCTGTGTGCCTATATGTGTCTCTGTGTGCCTGTATGTGTGCGTGTTTGAATGTGTCTCTGTGTGTCTGTGTACCTGTATGTGTGTGTGTCTATGTGCCTTTCTGTGTCTCTGTCTCTCTGTGTGTCTGTCTGTATATGTGTGTCTCTGTGTGCCTGTATGTGTGTATGTTTGAATGTGTCTCTGTGTGTCTGTGTCTGTCTGTGTGCCTGTATGTGTCTCTGTGTGTCTGTGTCTGTATGTGTCTCTGTGTCTGTATGTGTCTGTGTGCCTGTATGTGTGTGTGTTTGTCTGTATGTGTCTCTGTGTGTCTGTATGTGTGTCTGTGTGCCTGTATGTGTGTGTGTTTGTCTGTATGTGTCTGTCTGTGAGTGTGTCTCTGTGTGTCTCTATGTGTGTGTGTGTTTGTCTGTATGTGTCTTTGTGTCTGTATGTGTGTCTGTGTGCCTGTATGTGTGTGTGTTTGTATGTGTCTGTGTGTCTCTGTGTGTGTGTGTGTCTCTGTGTGTCTGTATGTGTGTGTGTGCCTATATGTGTGTGTGTGTGTGTCTGCATGTGTGTGTCTCTGTGTGTCTGTATGCCTGTATGTGTGTGTGTCTGTATGTGTCTCTGTTTTCCTGTATGTGTGTGTGTCTGTATGTGTCTCTGTGTGTCTGTATGTGTGTCTGTGTGCCTGTATGTGTCTCTGTGTGTCTGTGTCTGTCTGTGTGTCTGTCTGTATATGTGTGTCTGTGTGCCTGTATGTGTGTTTGTCTGTTTGTGTCTCTGTGTGTCTGTATGTGTGTCTCTGTGTGCCTGTATGTGTGTGTGTTTGAATGTGTCTCTGTGTCTGTGTCTGTCTGTGTGTGTGTCTGTGTGCCTATATGTATCTGTGTGCCTGTATGTGTCTCTGTGTGTCTGTATGTGTCTCTGTGTGCCTGTATGTGTGTGTGTGTCTGTATGTGTGTCTGTATGTGTGTGTCTGTATGTGTGTCTGTGTGTGTGTGTCTGTATGTGTGTGTGTGTGTCTGTATGTGTGTCTGTATGTGTGTGTGTGTGTGTCTGTATGTGTGTCTGTCTGTATATGTGTGTCTCTGTGTGTCTGTATGTGTGCCTGTGTGCCTGTATGTGTGTCTGTGTGCCTGTGTGTGTGTTTGTATATGTGTCTGTATGTGTCTCTGTGTGCCTGTATGTGTGTGTGTGTCTGTATGTGTGTCTGTGTGCCTGTATGTGTGTGTCTGTGTCTGTATGTGTGTCTGTCTGTATATGTGTGTCTCTGTGTGTCTGTATGTGTGTCTGTGTGCCTGTATGTGTGTGTGTTTGTCTGTATGTGTCTCTGTGTCTCTGTGTGTCTGTCTGTATATGTGTGTCTCTGTGTGTCTGTATGTGTGTCTGTGTGCCTGTATGTGTCTCTGTGTGTCTGTCTGTATATGTGTGTCTCTGTGTGTCTGTGTGCCTGTATGTGTGTGTTTGTCTGTATGTGTCTCTGTGTGTCTGTGTCTGTCTGTGTGTCTGTCTGTATATGTGTCTCTGTGTGCCTGTATGTGTGTGTTTGTCTGTATGTGTCTCTGTGTGTCTGTGTCTGTCTGTGTGCCTGTATGTGTGCGTGTTTGAATGTGTCTCTGTGTGTCTGTGTGCCTGTATGTGTGTCTGTGTGCTTATATGTGTCTCTGTGTCTGTCTGTATATGTGTGTCTCTGTGTGCCTGTATGTGTGTGTGTTTGAATGTGTCTGTGTGCCTATATGTCTGTGTCTGTATGTGTGTCTGTCTGTATATGTGTGTCTCTGTGTGTCTGTATGTGTGTCTGTGTGCCTGTATGTTTCTCTGCGTCTGTGTCTGTCTGTATATGTGTGTCTCTGTGTGTCTGTATGTGTGTCTGTATGTGTGTGTTTGTCTGTATGTGTCTGTGTGTCTGTGTCTGTCTGTGAGTGTGTCTCTGTGTGTCTGTATGTGTGTGTGTGTGTGTGTTTGTCTGTATGTGTCTCTGTGTGTCTGTATGTGTCTCTGTGTGTCTGTATGTGTGTCTGTGTGCCTGTATGTGTGTGTGTTTGTCTATATGTGTCTCTGTGTGTCTGTCTGTGAGTGTGTCTCTGTGTGTCTGTATGTGTGTGTGTTTGTCTGTATGTGTCTCTGTGTGTCTGTATGTGTCTCTGTGTCTGTGTGCCTGTATGTGTGTGTGTTTGTCTGTATGTGTCTCTGTGTGTCTGTGTCTGTCTGTGAGTGTTTCTCTGTGTGCCTGTATGTGTCTCCGTGTGTCTGTATGTGTCTCTGTGTGTCTGTGTGCCTGTATGTGTGTGTGTTTGTCTGTATGTGTCTGTGTGTCTGTGTGTGTGTGTGTGTGTGTGTGTGTGTGTGTGTGTGTCTGTGTGTCTGTATGTGTGTCTGTGTGCCTGTATGTGTCTCTGTGTGTCTGTCTGTATATGTGTGTCTCTGTGTGTCTGTGAGTGTGTCTCTGTGTGTCTGTATGTGTGTGTGTGTG
>NW_022986610.1:0-23908 GCF_902500255.1 Thalassophryne amazonica
TTTTCAGAGGAGCTACAGCATCCAAAGTTGTCTTCAATAAGGATGTAAAACTATTGACGAGATACTCCCTTACAGAGTTTAGGTAGCTACTCTGCTCTGTGTTGGTATATGACATTAGAGAACATAAAGAAGGAATCATATCCTTAAACCTAGTTACAGCGCTTTCTGAAAGACTTCTAGTGTAATGAAACTTATTCCCCACTGCAGGGTAGTCCATCAGGGTAAATGTAAATGTTATTAAAAAATGATCAGACAGAAGGGAGTTTTCAGGGAATACTGTTAAGTCTTCTATTTCCATACCATAAGTCAGAACAAGATCTAAAATATGATTAAAGTGGTGGGTGGACTCATTTACTTTTTGAGCAAAGCCGATAGAGTCTAATAATAGATTAAATGCAGTGTTGAGGCTGTCATTCTCAGCATCTGTGTGGATGTTAAAATCGCCCACTATAATTATCTTATCTGAGCTAAGCACTAAGTCAGACAAAAGGTCTGAAAATTCACAGAGAAACTCACAGTAACGACCAGGAGGACGATAGATAATAACAAATAAAACTGGTTTTTGGGACTTCCAATTTGGATGGACAAGACTAAGAGACAAGCTTTCAAATGAATTAAGCTCTGTCTAGGTTTTTGATTAATTAATAAGCTGGAATGGAAGATTGCTGCTAATCCTCCGCCCCGGCCCGTGCTACGAGCATTCTGACAGTTAGTGTGACTCGGGGGTGTTGACTCATTTAAACTAACATATTCATCCTGCTGTAACCAAGTTTCTGTTAGGCAGAATAAATCAATACGTTGATCAATTATTATATCATTTACCAACAGGGACTTAGAAGAAAGAGACCTAATGTTTAATAGACCACATTTAACTGTTTTAGTCTGTGGTGCAATTGAAGGTGCTATATTATTTTTTCTTTTTGAATTTTTATGCTTAAATAGATTTTTGCTAGTTATTGGTGGTCTGGGAGCAGGCACCGTCTCTACGGGGATGGGGTAATAAGGGGATGGCAGGGGGAGAGAAGCTGCAGAGAGGTGTATAAGACCACAGCTCTGCCTCCTGGTCCCAACGCTAGACAGTCACAGTTTGGAGGATCCAAAAAAATTGGCCAGATTTCTAGAAATGAGAGCTGCTCCCTCTAAAGTGGGATGGATGCCGTCTCTCCTAACAAGACCAGGTTTTCCCCAGAAGCTTTGCCAATTATCAATGAAGCCCACCTCATTTATGGACACCACTCAGACAGCCAGCAATTCAAGGAGAACATGCGGCTAAACATGTCACTCCCGGTCTGATTGGGGAGGGGCCCAGAGAAAACTACAGAGTCCGACATTGTTTTTGCAAAGTTACACACCGATTTAATGTTAATTTTAGTGACCTCCGATTGGCGTAACCGAGTGTCATTACTGCCGACGTGAATTACAATCTTACCAAATTTACGCTTAGCCTTAGCCAGCAATTTCAAATGTCCTTCGATGTCGCCTGCTCTGGCCCCCGGAAGACAATTGACAATGGTTGCTGGTGTCGCTAACTTCACATTTCTCAAAACAGAGTCGCCAATAACCAGAGTTTGATCCTCGGCGGGTGTGTCGTCGAGTGGGGAAAAACGGTTAGAGATGTGAACGGGTTGACGGTGTACACGGGGCTTCTGTTTAGGGCTACGCTTCCTCCTCACAGTCACCCAGTCAGCCTGCTTTCCCGACTGCACGGGATCTGCCAGGGGGGAACTAACGGCGGCTAAGCTACCTTGGTCCGCACCGACTACAGGGGCCTGGCTAGCTGTAGAATTTTCCACGGTGCGGAGCCGAGCCTCCACTTCGCCCAGCCTGGCCTCCAAAGCTACGAATAAGCTGCACTTATTACAAGTACCGTTACTGCTAAAGGAGGCCGAGGAATAACTAAACATTTCACACCCAGAGCAGAAAAGTGCGGGAGAGACAGGAGAAGCCGCCATGCTAATCGGCTAAGAGCTAGTAGCTACGCTAAGCTAGCGGATTCCCAAAAACACACAAAGTGAATAATGTGCAAATAATCCAGAGGTGATTCAGCAGAAGGAGTGCCCCAATCAAGGCACCAAACAGGCCATGAAGCAGCACAGGCAACGCACGACAACGGTGCTAAAATAAAAATAAAAAAAATAAAAAAAAAATTTAAAAAAACGAAAGCGTTAGCAAGCTAGTTAGCCTGCCAACGCTAATGAAAGTTAGCTGATAAAAGTGCTCCGTCGCGATGTTTCGACCATTAGAGGTCTTCCTTAGGCGTTGGAGCACAGTAAAAAGTTTAAAAAAAAATTAAAAAGTAAAAAAGTCTTGAAAAAGACTGTTAGTTCAAGTCCAAAGCAGCAGGTAGCAGTCTCTGTGTAAACAGTCCCAACACTGTCTAAAAGAAGCTTACGTGTTAATCTTTCCAAATGAGTAATCAGATTAAAGTTACTTCTCCAAGTCACTGTGCGTTATTATTATTTTGCCTTGTGGGTCGACAGCAGCATTAAACTTGGTCCGTGGGCAGGAGGTCGGGGTTCGACTGAACTGCCCACTTTAAGCGAGCTGTGAGCTTTTCATCAGCTACGACTCGTCCTCACCTCTTAAAGCGCGGTGAAAACAGCACACCTGCACCTAGCTTTACAAAGTCATTTTTATGTTTTATTTTCCTCCTTTATTTAGAATTCTGAGCCGCTCCGTATCGTCTCGTTAAAAACAGCTGATCCTCCGCGACGTGTCAACAACTAACACTATTTTCCACTCATATGCACCTAAACTCTCTTTCTGGGGACCACATGATAAATAAATGTTATCCATTCTTTGTGCTCAAACGCCAAAGCAGGGGCGAATCCAGATGGAATAGGGGCGTGGGGCAAGGATGTGCCCCCCTCCCCCACCACACTCCTAGATTAAAGGTCCAGTTTTGAAGCTGTTTTTTTACTACAACTACTAATACTACTTAAAATAATAATAATTTTGACAAGTAAAATGTTTATAGAGAATTTAAATGTTAGAAAAATGTTAGAATTTAATAGTTACATTTATAAACAATGTAGGTTAGAAATTGCAAGTTTTACTGCTACAGTGCTGTCAACAGTTAAATATGAGGTCAAGAAAGATTATTTTACTTTTTGGTGGGCCAGCAGTACCTCCTCTTCAGCGGCCCACACAACAGCGGTCACCTTACTTTACCGAAGAAGAATGCACGATTATTATGCGGAGCTACGAGGAATTTAATGTTAAGGGGGAAATCGAACACATCGTCTGCCAATAAACCAAGACAGGCTTGTTGGCAACGTATTGCTGATCGGGTAAATGCGTACGTACAATTCAATTGTTCCCCAAATCATTACATTACACAACATTACAGACATAATATGTATATGGATTTACAGTGAATGAACCACGGCTGACTCACATTAAAAGAACTGTTAAATCTACAAACAAGAGCGCTCTTTTTTGTACATTTAACTGCTGTATTTTTTACAGGAATTCCCTGGTAACCACAGCTGCCAGTGTTTTCCTGTAAAAACAACAGTCTTTTTTACAGTGTACGATGGGTGATGTTACAGACTTCTGGCCCGATCAGCTGACAAAGATAACGAATTCCCTCAGCTGAGAATCTATATCTTTCATAGAGAATATCGTCCGGGTATGTCAGCGGATTCTGGCGGTCTTTAAAACCCTCGCCCTGTGAAGAGAGCCCCTCACAATTTGTGCCCCAATATCACACGGATCATCCATGTAGGCCGGCATTGTCTTCGGAGTGATTGAAGGTGGATGGACGGTACCTATAAAGGGAGTGGTTAAGCGAAAATCTCAAGCTAACCTAGAACATAACCTGCTCGGAGCAGGTTTGGCACACAGCATAAATTGCCATGGCAGCATACCTCGATCAAAACCTATCCACCTTTTGTAGTACGGGTTAACCGGGAAGTTACTCCACACGTCATCAACTTACTCCCGAAGTTACCCTGATAAGCCAGTAACCCCGCTTCATAGTACAGGCCCCAGGTCTCATGGCAAGTCGTGCTTCAGCAGCACAAAATAAACATTAATCTATTGGTTTGTGATATTGTGATAAAAAGCACCTCATTTTCGTCACAGCAGCACAAATTCATTCTCATTCATTCCGCGATGGCTGCACGAAATTAAAAGTGAAGCGGGGGGGTGGGGGGTTGTTTATGGTTAGGGTTGTGGGGAAGGAGTAAGATTAGGTTATGGTTAAGGTTACGGTTGAGGGTGGGAGTAGGGTTAGGAACAGTGAGTTAAAAAAAGCTCTGTCACAAAAAAACGTGAAACTGGGCTGCACAGAGTTTGAAAGAAAAGTTTAAAATATCTTTGTAAACTCTGCGCTCTGCCTTCTGTGTTCTCGCTCTTAGACACAGAAGCAAACTCTTTTTTCAACTCGGACCAGCTGCACACAACAGCGGACTGACAGCTCGCACCATCAAATGCTGATATAAACACAGGGAGTGCCTACAGGTGCACGTACCAAACGTGTTATACTGCTGTTTCAATAATACTGTGATCTGGGAAAGACCCCAAACAGGCACCAGCATGAAAATCGTGGCAAAAGTGAGCAAAATGGGCGGTTTCTCTGAACCCCCCTAGCTATGAGCCAGACAACAGAGCTTGGGAGCTGCGTAAAATACGACGTATTTGCGCATTCTTACTGACATTTTGCCATGTTTTTAGCATTTTGGAAACAAATACGCTGTTTATTATGAACAGGCTTGTTATTTCCTGACATCAGTGTTATATATTTATGGAAGAATCGATCGTCAAGGGGAAGGCTGTATGCTGGGAATAAAACTTTATACAACCCCAATTTCAATGAAGTTGGGACGTTGTGAAAATGTAAATAAAAACAGAATACAATGATTTGCAAATCCTCTTCAACCTATATTCAATTGAATACACCACAAAGACAAGATATTTAATGTTCAAACTGATAAAACTTTATTGTTTTGTGCAAATATTTGCTCATTTTGAAATGGATGCCTGCAACACATTTCAAAAAAGCTGGGACAGTGTTATGTTTACCACTGTGTTACATCACCTTTCCTTCGAACAACACTCAAGTGTTTGGGAACTGAGGACACTAACTGTTGAAGCTTTGTAGGTGGAATGCTTTCCCATTCTTGCTTGTTGTACGAATTCAGCTGTTCAACAGTCCGGGGTCTCTGTTGTCGTATTTTGTGCTTCATAATGCACCACACATTTTCAATGGGTGACAGGTCTGGACTGCAGGCAGGCCAGTCTAGTACCCGCACTCAGCGCCGCCGTTCGGCATAAGCAGACTACGCAGCCTGCGTGGGGCACCAACCATGTTGCACTAGTTTGCAGGGCCTCCAATTGACTGAAAAATGTGTTGAAATTATTACGTTATTACCAGTGATGCCGGCGTTACTCTAATCTAACCACTTTTTTTGTAACGAGTAATCTAATGTGCAGTCCCAGTGCCAGAAAAAAAATATTAAGGGGGCGATGAGTTTATCACAGGGGGCGGGGTCCCCCCCCCCCAAAAAAAGTGCGCACCGGAGGAGACGTGCCTCTGAGCATGCGTAATGAATTGGGTGCGCTCCTGGAAAGCTCGTGTATTTAAGCTACACCATTGTAAGAGACTGACTGAGTAAGAGTAAAGAGTGACGACAGTATTTTTTAAATTATTATTTGAACGTATAGACCCTCAGTCAAGTGATCTCCTGCATACCACACAGAGCCGGTGTTCTGTCGAGATGAGGTGCGCCAACTTTCGACACTCTGAGCTGTGACGTACCTTCGTGTTGTCCAATAGGAACGACGCGTTGGGCCAAAACACGGAAGACTCGTGGCAGAAACCACTGATCTGTACAAAATGGATTGGACCAATCCGATTGGTGCAGAAACCACTGATCTGTACAAAACATTAACGTGTGACAGGACTGCTCATTTAGAGAGCAGTTTTCTGAAGAAAAATCATTGGAAATGTTTTTTTGTTGTTGTTTGTTACCTCACAATTTCTGATTACTGTTAAAAAACGTTTATAACACTCAATTAAAATAGCTAAATAAATCAATAAATGGTTCTTTAGAAACCTTTCATCTGTAAATTAAAACCACCTGTTATTTCATATTAGATAATTTCTTGTTTAACATAAGGAACCTCAGACATTTATTTTTAGACAAATAAAATAACATGGAAACTTGTATATTTTTTAAGTCTGGTAGATTATTTATATCTCATTTCAACCATAAAAACAAACACTAAATAAATGCAAATGTTTATTATAAATGCAAAAGGAAATCATTTAACAATGACTGCAGTGTGATTGTAAAGTAGGATTTCTGTGACATAAACCTCATGATGAATTTTTTTTAGTCATTTAAACTTGTAATTTCATCAAAATATGTAATTGCCTTTAATGTTATCAGGACAGAGTCATTTCTAACATATGAATTTGAGCACAATAAGTGGAGAGCTTCTACTTGTGCAAATGTCTTTTGACTTTGATTCGTGGACATTTTTAATGATCAGTTCATTTATTGTTAAAATATAAAATGAAACAGCTTTTTAAAAAATAATAAAACAGTTGCTGTTCAAAAAGCCTTTTATTTAGAAGCAGGTGATGTTCTGCTGGATTCTCTGGACCAGATGAAGGTCTCTTCTGCAGTTTTTAACTGGTGGTGTTGCTGAAAAGCAGAGATGTTTTTCTTTTGACTGGACTTCGTGGTGTTCAGCTCATCAATGGAAGTTTGGTTGTCTGCACAGCAAATGTTCCTGATTGGGACAAATAAAAATATTTCTTTAAATATAATTTTTTTGATATCTCTAACATCCGAGGGGGCGAGGTTGATGACGTGAGGGGGCGCCGCCCCCAAACGCCCCCTCGTGGTGCCGGCTATGCTTATCAATCAATCAATCAATCAATCAACTTTTTTCTTATATAGCGCCAAATCACAACAAACAGTTGCCCCAAGGCGCTCCATATTGCAAGGCAAGGCCATACACTAACCATGAAAAACCCCAACGGTCAAAACGACCCCCTATGAGCAAGCACTTGGCCACAGTGGGAAGGAAAAACTCCCTTTTAACAGGAAGAAACCTCCAGCAGAACCAGGCTCAGGGAGGGGCAGTCTTCTGCTGAGACTGGTTGGGGCTGAGGGAAAGAACCAGGAAAAAGACATGCCGAGAAGGGGGGCAGAGATCGATCACTAATGATTAAATGCAGAGTGATGCATACGGAGCAAAAAAAGAAAGAAACAGTGCATCATGGGAACCCCCCAGCAGTCTACGTCTAAAGCAACATAACCAAGGGATGGTCCAGGGTCACCCGATCCAGCCCTAACTATAAGCCTTAGCGAAAAGGAAAGTTTTAAGCCTAATCTTAAAAGTAGAGAGGGTATCTGTCTCCCTGATCTGAATTGGGAGCTGGTTCCACAGGAGAGGAGCCTGAAAGCTGAAGGCTCTGCCTCCCATTCTACTCTTACAAACCCTAGGAACTACAAGTAAGCCCGCAGTCTGAGAGCGAAGCGCTCTAATGGGGTAATATGGTACTACGAGGTCCCTAAGATAAGATGGGACCTGATTATTCAAAACCTTATAAGTAAGAAGAAGAATTTTAAATTCTATTCTAGAATTAACAGGAAGCCAATGAAGAGAGGCCAACACGGGTGAGATATGCTCTCTCCTGCTAGTCCCCGTCAGTACTCTAGCTGCAGCATTCTGAACCAACTGAAGGCTTTTTAGGGAACCTTTAGGACCACCTGATAATAATGAATTACAATAGTCCAGCCTAGAGAAAATAAATGCATGAATTAGTTTTTCAGCATCACTCTGAGACAAGACCTTTCTGATTTTAGAGATATTGCGTAAATGAAAAAAGGCAGTCCTACATATTTGTTTAATATGCGCTTTGAATGACATATCCTGATCAAAAATAACTCCAAGATTTCTCACAGTATTACCAGAGATCAGGGAAATGCCATCCAGAGTAACGATCTGGTTAGACACCATGCTTCTAAGATTTGTGGGGCCAAGTACAATAACTTCAGTTTTATCTGAGTTTAAAAGCAGGAAATTAGAGGTCATCCATGTCTTTATGTCTGTAAGACAATCCTGCAGTTTAGCTAATTGGTGTGTATCCTGTGGCTTCATGGATAGATAAAGCTGGGTATCATCTGCGCAACAATGAAAATTTAAGCAATACCGTCTAATAATACTGCCCAAGGGAAGCATGTATAAAGTGAATAAAATTGGTCCTAGCACAGAACCTTGTGGAACTCCATAATTAACTTTAGTCTGTGAAGAAGATTCCCCATTTACATGAACAAACTGTAATCTATTAGACAAATATGATTCAAACCACCGCAGCGCAGTGCCTTTAATACCTATGACATGCTCTAATCTCTGTAATAAAATTTTATGGTCAACAGTATCAAAAGCAGCACTGAGGTCCAACAGAACAAGCACAGAGATAAGTCCACTGTCCGAAGCCATAAGAAGATCATTTGTAACCTTCACTAATGCTGTTTCTGTACTATGATGAATTCTAAAACCTGACTGAAACTCTTCAAATAGACCATTCCTCTGCAGGTGATCAGTTAGCTGTTTTACAACTACCCTCTCAAGAATCTTTGAGAGAAAAGGAAGGTTGGAGATTGGCCTATAATTAGCTAAGATAGCTGGGTCAAGTGATGGCTTTTTAAGTAATGGTTTAATTACTGCCACCTTAAAGGCCTGTGGTACATAACCAACTAACAAAGATAGATTGATCATATTTAAGATTGAAGCATTAAATAATGGTAGGACTTCCTTGAGCAGCCTGGCAGGAATGGGGTCTAATAAGCATGTTGATGGTTTGGATGAAGTAACTAATGAAAATAACTCAGACAGAACAATCGGAGAGAAAGAGTCTAACCAAATACCGGCATCACTGAAAGCAGCCAAAGATAACGATACATCTTTGGGATGGTTATGAGTAATTTTTTCTCTAATAGTCAAAATTTTGTTAGCAAAGAAAGTCATGAAGTCATCACTAGTTAAAGTTAATGGAATACTCAGCTCAATAGAGCTCTGACTCTTTGTCAGCCTGGCTACAGTGCTGAAAAGAAACCTGGGGTTGTTCTTATTTTCTTCAATTAGTGATGAGTAGAAAGATGTCCTAGCTTCACGGAGGGCTTTCTTATAGAGCAACAAACTCTTTTTCCAGGCTAAGTGAAGATCTTCTAAATTAGTCAGACGCCATTTCCTCTCCAACTTACGGGTTATCTGCTTTAAGCTACGAGTTTGTGAGTTATACCACGGAGTCAGACACTTCTGATTTAAAGCTCTCTTTTTCAGAGGAGCTACAGCATCCAAAGTTGTCTTCAATAAGGATGTAAAACTATTGACGAGATACTCCCTTACAGAGTTTAGGTAGCTACTCTGCTCTGTGTTGGTATATGACATTAGAGAACATAAAGAAGGAATCATATCCTTAAACCTAGTTACAGCGCTTTCTGAAAGACTTCTAGTGTAATGAAACTTATTCCCCACTGCAGGGTAGTCCATCAGGGTAAATGTAAATGTTATTAAAAAATGATCAGACAGAAGGGAGTTTTCAGGGAATACTGTTAAGTCTTCTATTTCCATACCATAAGTCAGAACAAGATCTAAAATATGATTAAAGTGGTGGGTGGACTCATTTACTTTTTGAGCAAAGCCGATAGAGTCTAATAATAGATTAAATGCAGTGTTGAGGCTGTCATTCTCAGCATCTGTGTGGATGTTAAAATCGCCCACTATAATTATCTTATCTGAGCTAAGCACTAAGTCAGACAAAAGGTCTGAAAATTCACAGAGAAACTCACAGTAACGACCAGGAGGACGATAGATAATAACAAATAAAACTGGTTTTTGGGACTTCCAATTTGGATGGACAAGACTAAGAGACAAGCTTTCAAATGAATTAAAGCTCTGTCTAGGTTTTTGATTAATTAATAAGCTGGAATGGAAGATTGCTGCTAATCCTCCGCCCCGGCCCGTGCTACGAGCATTCTGACAGTTAGTGTGACTCGGGGGTGTTGACTCATTTAAACTAACATATTCATCCTGCTGTAACCAAGTTTCTGTTAGGCAGAATAAATCAATACGTTGATCAATTATTATATCATTTACCAACAGGGACTTAGAAGAAAGAGACCTAATGTTTAATAGACCACATTTAACTGTTTTAGTCTGTGGTGCAATTGAAGGTGCTATATTATTTTTTCTTTTTGAATTTTTATGCTTAAATAGATTTTTGCTAGTTATTGGTGGTCTGGGAGCAGGCACCGTCTCTACGGGGATGGGGTAATAAGGGGATGGCAGGGGGAGAGAAGCTGCAGAGAGGTGTATAAGACCACAGCTCTGCCTCCTGGTCCCAACGCTAGACAGTCACAGTTTGGAGGATCCAAAAAAATTGGCCAGATTTCTAGAAATGAGAGCTGCTCCCTCTAAAGTGGGATGGATGCCGTCTCTCCTAACAAGACCAGGTTTTCCCCAGAAGCTTTGCCAATTATCAATGAAGCCCACCTCATTTTTTGGACACCACTCAGACAGCCAGCAATTCAAGGAGAACATGCGGCTAAACATGTCACTCCCGGTCTGATTGGGGAGGGGCCCAGAGAAAACTACAGAGTCCGACATTGTTTTTGCAAAGTTACACACCGATTTAATGTTAATTTTAGTGACCTCCGATTGGCGTAACCGAGTGTCATTACTGCCGACGTGAATTACAATCTTACCAAATTTACGCTTAGCCTTAGCCAGCAATTTCAAATGTCCTTCGATGTCGCCTGCTCTGGCCCCCGGAAGACAATTGACAATGGTTGCTGGTGTCGCTAACTTCACATTTCTCAAAACAGAGTCGCCAATAACCAGAGTTTGATCCTCGGCGGGTGTGTCGTCGAGTGGGGAAAAACGGTTAGAGATGTGAACGGGTTGACGGTGTACACGGGGCTTCTGTTTAGGGCTACGCTTCCTCCTCACAGTCACCCAGTCAGCCTGCTTTCCCGACTGCACGGGATCTGCCAGGGGGGAACTAACGGCGGCTAAGCTACCTTGGTCCGCACCGACTACAGGGGCCTGGCTAGCTGTAGAATTTTCCACGGTGCGGAGCCGAGCCTCCACTTCGCCCAGCCTGGCCTCCAAAGCTACGAATAAGCTGCACTTATTACAAGTACCGTTACTGCTAAAGGAGGCCGAGGAATAACTAAACATTTCACACCCAGAGCAGAAAAGTGCGGGAGAGACAGGAGAAGCCGCCATGCTAATCGGCTAAGAGCTAGTAGCTACGCTAAGCTAGCGGATTCCCAAAAACACACAAAGTGAATAATGTGCAAATAATCCAGAGGTGATTCAGCAGAAGGAGTGCCCCAATCAAGGCACCAAACAGGCCATGAAGCAGCACAGGCAACGCACGACAACGGTGCTAAAATAAAAATAAAAAAAAAAAAAAAAAATTAAAAAAAACGAAAGCGTTAGCAAGCTAGTTAGCCTGCCAACGCTAATGAAAGTTAGCTGATAAAAGTGCTCCGTCGCGATGTTTCGACCATTAGAGGTCTTCCTTAGGCGTTGGAGCACAGTAAAAAGTTTAAAAAAAAATTAAAAAGTAAAAAAGTAAAAAAGTCTTGAAAAAGACTGTTAGTTCAAGTCCAAAGCAGCAGGTAGCAGTCTCTGTGTAAACAGTCCCAACACTGTCTAAAAGAAGCTTACGTGTTAATCTTTCCAAATGAGTAATCAGATTAAAGTTACTTCTCCAAGTCACTGTGCGTTATTATTATTTTTGCCTTGTGGGTCGACAGCAGCATTAAACTTGGTCCGTGGGCAGGAGGTCGGGGTTCGACTGAACTGCCCACTTTAAGCGAGCTGTGAGCTTTTCATCAGCTACGACTCGTCCTCACCTCTTAAAGCGCGGTGAAAACAGCACACCTGCACCTAGCTTTACAAAGTCATTTTTATGCTTTATTTTCCTCCTTTATTTAGAATTCTGAGCCGCTCCGTATCGTCTCGTTAAAAACAGCTGATCCTCCGCGACGTGTCAACAACTAACACTATTTTCCACTCATATGCACCTAAACTCTCTTTCTGGGGACCACATGATAAATAAATGTTATCCATTCTTTGTGCTCAAACGCCAAAGCAGGGGCGAATCCAGATGGAATAGGGGCGTGGGGCAAGGATGTGCCCCCCTCCCCCACCACACTCCTAGATTAAAGGTCCAGTTTTGAAGCTGTTTTTTTACTACAACTACTAATACTACTTAAAATAATAATAATTTTGACAAGTAAAATGTTTATAGAGAATTTAAATGTTAGAAAAATGTTAGAATTTAATAGTTACATTTATAAACAATGTAGGTTAGAAATTGCAAGTTTTACTGCTACAGTGCTGTCAACAGTTAAATATGAGGTCAAGAAAGATTATTTTACTTTTTGGTGGGCCAGCAGTACCTCCTCTTCAGCGGCCCACACAACAGCGGTCACCTTACTTTACCGAAGAAGAATGCACGATTATTATGCGGAGCTACGAGGAATTTAATGTTAAGGGGGAAATCGAACACATCGTCTGCCAATAAACCAAGACAGGCTTGTTGGCAACGTATTGCTGATCGGGTAAATGCGTACGTACAATTCAATTGTTCCCCAAATCATTACATTACACAACATTACAGACATAATATGTATATGGATTTACAGTGAATGAACCACGGCTGACTCACATTAAAAGAACTGTTAAATCTACAAACAAGAGCGCTCTTTTTTGTACATTTAACTGCTGTATTTTTTACAGGAATTCCCTGGTAACCACAGCTGCCAGTGTTTTCCTGTAAAAACAACAGTCTTTTTTACAGTGTACGATGGGTGATGTTACAGACTTCTGGCCCGATCAGCTGACAAAGATAACGAATTCCCTCAGCTGAGAATCTATATCTTTCATAGAGAATATCGTCCGGGTATGTCAGCGGATTCTGGCGGTCTTTAAAACCCTCGCCCTGTGAAGAGAGCCCCTCACAATTTGTGCCCCAATATCACACGGATCATCCATGTAGGCCGGCATTGTCTTCGGAGTGATTGAAGGTGGATGGACGGTACCTATAAAGGGAGTGGTTAAGCGAAAATCTCAAGCTAACCTAGAACATAACCTGCTCGGAGCAGGTTTGGCACACAGCATAAATTGCCATGGCAGCATACCTCGATCAAAACCTATCCACCTTTTGTAGTACGGGTTAACCGGGAAGTTACTCCACACGTCATCAACTTACTCCCGAAGTTACCCTGATAAGCCAGTAACCCCGCTTCATAGTACAGGCCCCAGGTCTCATGGCAAGTCGTGCTTCAGCAGCACAAAATAAACATTAATCTATTGGTTTGTGATATTGTGATAAAAAGCACCTCATTTTCGTCACAGCAGCACAAATTCATTCTCATTCATTCCGCGATGGCTGCACGAAATTAAAAGTGAAGCGGGGGGGTGGGGGGTTGTTTATGGTTAGGGTTGTGGGGAAGGAGTAAGATTAGGTTATGGTTAAGGTTACGGTTGAGGGTGGGAGTAGGGTTAGGAACAGTGAGTTAAAAAAAGCTCTGTCACAAAAAAACGTGAAACTGGGCTGCACAGAGTTTGAAAGAAAAGTTTAAAATATCTTTGTAAACTCTGCGCTCTGCCTTCTGTGTTCTCGCTCTTAGACACAGAAGCAAACTCTTTTTTCAACTCGGACCAGCTGCACACAACAGCGGACTGACAGCTCGCACCATCAAATGCTGATATAAACACAGGGAGTGCCTACAGGTGCACGTACCAAACGTGTTATACTGCTGTTTCAATAATACTGTGATCTGGGAAAGACCCCAAACAGGCACCAGCATGAAAATCGTGGCAAAAGTGAGCAAAATGGGCGGTTTCTCTGAACCCCCCTAGCTATGAGCCAGACAACAGAGCTTGGGAGCTGCGTAAAATACGACGTATTTGCGCATTCTTACTGACATTTTGCCATGTTTTTAGCATTTTGGAAACAAATACGCTGTTTATTATGAACAGGCTTGTTATTTCCTGACATCAGTGTTATATATTTATGGAAGAATCGATCGTCAAGGGGAAGGCTGTATGCTGGGAATAAAACTTTATACAACCCCAATTTCAATGAAGTTGGGACGTTGTGAAAATGTAAATAAAAACAGAATACAATGATTTGCAAACCCTCTTCAACCTATATTCAATTGAATACACCACAAAGACAAGATATTTAATGTTCAAACTGATAAAACTTTATTGTTTTGTGCAAATATTTGCTCATTTTGAAATGGATGCCTGCAACACATTTCAAAAAAGCTGGGACAGTGTTATGTTTACCACTGTGTTACATCACCTTTCCTTCGAACAACACTCAAGTGTTTGGGAACTGAGGACACTAACTGTTGAAGCTTTGTAGGTGGAATGCTTTCCCATTCTTGCTTGTTGTACGAATTCAGCTGTTCAACATTCCGGGGTCTCTGTTGTCGTATTTTGTGCTTCATAATGCACCACACATTTTCAATGGGTGACAGGTCTGGACTGCAGGCAGGCCAGTCTAGTACCCGCACTCAGCGCCGCCGTTCGGCATAAGCAGACTACGCAGCCTGCGTGGGGCACCAACCATGTTGCACTAGTTTGCAGGGCCTCCAATTGACTGAAAAATGTGTTGAAATTATTACGTTATTACCAGTGATGCCGGCGTTACTCTAATCTAACCACTTTTTTTGTAACGAGTAATCTAATGTGCAGTCCCAGTGCCAGAAAAAAAATATTAAGGGGGCGATGAGTTTATCACAGGGGGCGGGGTCCCCCCCCCCCCAAAAAAAGTGCGCACCGGAGGAGACGTGCCTCTGAGCATGCGTAATGAATTGGGTGCGCTCCTGGAAAGCTCGTGTATTTAAGCTACACCATTGTAAGAGACTGACTGAGTAAGAGTAAAGAGTGACGACAGTATTTTTTAAATTATTATTTGAACGTATAGACCCTCAGTCAAGTGATCTCCTGCATACCACACAGAGCCGGTGTTCTGTCGAGATGAGGTGCGCCAACTTTCGACACTCTGAGCTGTGACGTACCTTCGTGTTGTCCAATAGGAACGACGCGTTGGGCCAAAACACGGAAGACTCGTGGCAGAAACCACTGATCTGTACAAAATGGATTGGACCAATCCGATTGGTGCAGAAACCACTGATCTGTACAAAACATTAACGTGTGACAGGACTGCTCATTTAGAGAGCAGTTTTCTGAAGAAAAATCATTGGAAATGTTTTTTTGTTGTTGTTTGTTACCTCACAATTTCTGATTACTGTTAAAAAACGTTTATAACACTCAATTAAAATAGCTAAATAAATCAATAAATGGTTCTTTAGAAACCTTTCATCTGTAAATTAAAACCACCTGTTATTTCATATTAGATAATTTCTTGTTTAACATAAGGAACCTCAGACATTTATTTTTAGACAAATAAAATAACATGGAAACTTGTATATTTTTTAAGTCTGGTAGATTATTTATATCTCATTTCAACCATAAAAACAAACACTAAATAAATGCAAATGTTTATTATAAATGCAAAAGGAAATCATTTAACAATGACTGCAGTGTGATTGTAAAGTAGGATTTCTGTGACATAAACCTCATGATGAATTTTTTTTAGTCATTTAAACTTGTAATTTCATCAAAATATGTAATTGCCTTTAATGTTATCAGGACAGAGTCATTTCTAACATATGAATTTGAGCACAATAAGTGGAGAGCTTCTACTTGTGCAAATGTCTTTTGACTTTGATTCGTGGACATTTTTAATGATCAGTTCATTTATTGTTAAAATATAAAATGAAACAGCTTTTTAAAAAATAATAAAACAGTTGCTGTTCAAAAAGCCTTTTATTTAGAAGCAGGTGATGTTCTGCTGGATTCTCTGGACCAGATGAAGGTCTCTTCTGCAGTTTTTAACTGGTGGTGTTGCTGAAAAGCAGAGATGTTTTTCTTTTGACTGGACTTCGTGGTGTTCAGCTCATCAATGGAAGTTTGGTTGTCTGCACAGCAAATGTTCCTGATTGGGACAAATAAAAATATTTCTTTAAATATAATTTTTTTGATATCTCTAACATCCGAGGGGGCGAGGTTGATGACGTGAGGGGGCGCCGCCCCCAAACGCCCCCTCGTGGTGCCGGCTATGCTTATCAATCAATCAATCAATCAATCAACTTTTTTCTTATATAGCGCCAAATCACAACAAACAGTTGCCCCAAGGCGCTCCATATTGCAAGGCAAGGCCATACACTAACCATGAAAAACCCCAACGGTCAAAACGACCCCCTATGAGCAAGCACTTGGCCACAGTGGGAAGGAAAAACTCCCTTTTAACAGGAAGAAACCTCCAGCAGAACCAGGCTCAGGGAGGGGCAGTCTTCTGCTGAGACTGGTTGGGGCTGAGGGAAAGAACCAGGAAAAAGACATGCCGAGAAGGGGGGCAGAGATCGATCACTAATGATTAAATGCAGAGTGATGCATACGGAGCAAAAAAAGAAAGAAACAGTGCATCATGGGAACCCCCCAGCAGTCTACGTCTAAAGCAACATAACCAAGGGATGGTCCAGGGTCACCCGATCCAGCCCTAACTATAAGCCTTAGCGAAAAGGAAAGTTTTAAGCCTAATCTTAAAAGTAGAGAGGGTATCTGTCTCCCTGATCTGAATTGGGAGCTGGTTCCACAGGAGAGGAGCCTGAAAGCTGAAGGCTCTGCCTCCCATTCTACTCTTACAAACCCTAGGAACTACAAGTAAGCCCGCAGTCTGAGAGCGAAGCGCTCTAATGGGGTAATATGGTACTACGAGGTCCCTAAGATAAGATGGGACCTGATTATTCAAAACCTTATAAGTAAGAAGAAGAATTTTAAATTCTATTCTAGAATTAACAGGAAGCCAATGAAGAGAGGCCAACACGGGTGAGATATGCTCTCTCCTGCTAGTCCCCGTCAGTACTCTAGCTGCAGCATTCTGAACCAACTGAAGGCTTTTTAGGGAACCTTTAGGACCACCTGATAATAATGAATTACAATAGTCCAGCCTAGAGAAAATAAATGCATGAATTAGTTTTTCAGCATCACTCTGAGACAAGACCTTTCTGATTTTAGAGATATTGCGTAAATGAAAAAAGGCAGTCCTACATATTTGTTTAATATGCGCTTTGAATGACATATCCTGATCAAAAATAACTCCAAGATTTCTCACAGTATTACCAGAGATCAGGGAAATGCCATCCAGAGTAACGATCTGGTTAGACACCATGCTTCTAAGATTTGTGGGGCCAAGTACAATAACTTCAGTTTTATCTGAGTTTAAAAGCAGGAAATTAGAGGTCATCCATGTCTTTATGTCTGTAAGACAATCCTGCAGTTTAGCTAATTGGTGTGTATCCTGTGGCTTCATGGATAGATAAAGCTGGGTATCATCTGCGCAACAATGAAAATTTAAGCAATACCGTCTAATAATACTGCCCAAGGGAAGCATGTATAAAGTGAATAAAATTGGTCCTAGCACAGAACCTTGTGGAACTCCATAATTAACTTTAGTCTGTGAAGAAGATTCCCCATTTACATGAACAAACTGTAATCTATTAGACAAATATGATTCAAACCACCGCAGCGCAGTGCCTTTAATACCTATGACATGCTCTAATCTCTGTAATAAAATTTTATGGTCAACAGTATCAAAAGCAGCACTGAGGTCCAACAGAACAAGCACAGAGATAAGTCCACTGTCCGAAGCCATAAGAAGATCATTTGTAACCTTCACTAATGCTGTTTCTGTACTATGATGAATTCTAAAACCTGACTGAAACTCTTCAAATAGACCATTCCTCTGCAGGTGATCAGTTAGCTGTTTTACAACTACCCTCTCAAGAATCTTTGAGAGAAAAGGAAGGTTGGAGATTGGCCTATAATTAGCTAAGATAGCTGGGTCAAGTGATGGCTTTTTAAGTAATGGTTTAATTACTGCCACCTTAAAGGCCTGTGGTACATAACCAACTAACAAAGATAGATTGATCATATTTAAGATTGAAGCATTAAATAATGGTAGGACTTCCTTGAGCAGCCTGGCAGGAATGGGGTCTAATAAGCATGTTGATGGTTTGGATGAAGTAACTAATGAAAATAACTCAGACAGAACAATCGGAGAGAAAGAGTCTAACCAAATACCGGCATCACTGAAAGCAGCCAAAGATAACGATACATCTTTGGGATGGTTATGAGTAATTTTTTCTCTAATAGTCAAAATTTTGTTAGCAAAGAAAGTCATGAAGTCATCACTAGTTAAAGTTAATGGAATACTCAGCTCAATAGAGCTCTGACTCTTTGTCAGCCTGGCTACAGTGCTGAAAAGAAACCTGGGGTTGTTCTTATTTTCTTCAATTAGTGATGAGTAGAAAGATGTCCTAGCTTCACGGAGGGCTTTCTTATAGAGCAACAAACTCTTTTTCCAGGCTAAGTGAAGATCTTCTAAATTAGTCAGACGCCATTTCCTCTCCAACTTACGGGTTATCTGCTTTAAGCTACGAGTTTGTGAGTTATACCACGGAGTCAGACACTTCTGATTTAAAGCTCTCTTTTTCAGAGGAGCTACAGCATCCAAAGTTGTCTTCAATAAGGATGTAAAACTATTGACGAGATACTCCCTTACAGAGTTTAGGTAGCTACTCTGCTCTGTGTTGGTATATGACATTAGAGAACATAAAGAAGGAATCATATCCTTAAACCTAGTTACAGCGCTTTCTGAAAGACTTCTAGTGTAATGAAACTTATTCCCCACTGCAGGGTAGTCCATCAGGGTAAATGTAAATGTTATTAAAAAATGATCAGACAGAAGGGAGTTTTCAGGGAATACTGTTAAGTCTTCTATTTCCATACCATAAGTCAGAACAAGATCTAAAATATGATTAAAGTGGTGGGTGGACTCATTTACTTTTTGAGCAAAGCCGATAGAGTCTAATAATAGATTAAATGCAGTGTTGAGGCTGTCATTCTCAGCATCTGTGTGGATGTTAAAATCGCCCACTATAATTATCTTATCTGAGCTAAGCACTAAGTCAGACAAAAGGTCTGAAAATTCACAGAGAAACTCACAGTAACGACCAGGAGGACGATAGATAATAACAAATAAAACTGGTTTTTGGGACTTCCAATTTGGATGGACAAGACTAAGAGACAAGCTTTCAAATGAATTAAAGCTCTGTCTAGGTTTTTGATTAATTAATAAGCTGGAATGGAAGATTGCTGCTAATCCTCCGCCCCGGCCCGTGCTACGAGCATTCTGACAGTTAGTGTGACTCGGGGGTGTTGACTCATTTAAACTAACATATTCATCCTGCTGTAACCAAGTTTCTGTTAGGCAGAATAAATCAATACGTTGATCAATTATTATATCATTTACCAACAGGGACTTAGAAGAAAGAGACCTAATGTTTAATAGACCACATTTAACTGTTTTAGTCTGTGGTGCAATTGAAGGTGCTATATTATTTTTTCTTTTTGAATTTTTATGCTTAAATAGATTTTTGCTAGTTATTGGTGGTCTGGGAGCAGGCACCGTCTCTACGGGGATGGGGTAATAAGGGGATGGCAGGGGGAGAGAAGCTGCAGAGAGGTGTATAAGACCACAGCTCTGCCTCCTGGTCCCAACGCTAGACAGTCACAGTTTGGAGGATCCAAAAAAATTGGCCAGATTTCTAGAAATGAGAGCTGCTCCCTCTAAAGTGGGATGGATGCCGTCTCTCCTAACAAGACCAGGTTTTCCCCAGAAGCTTTGCCAATTATCAATGAAGCCCACCTCAATTTTGGACACCACTCAGACAGCCAGCAATTCAAGGAGAACATGCGGCTAAACATGTCACTCCCGGTCTGATTGGGGAGGGGCCCAGAGAAAACTACAGAGTCCGACATTGTTTTTGCAAAGTTACACACCGATTTAATGTTAATTTTAGTGACCTCCGATTGGCGTAACCGAGTGTCATTACTGCCGACGTGAATTACAATCTTACCAAATTTACGCTTAGCCTTAGCCAGCAATTTCAAATGTCCTTCGATGTCGCCTGCTCTGGCCCCCGGAAGACAATTGACAATGGTTGCTGGTGTCGCTAACTTCACATTTCTCAAAACAGAGTCGCCAATAACCAGAGTTTGATCCTCGGCGGGTGTGTCGTCGAGTGGGGAAAAACGGTTAGAGATGTGAACGGGTTGACGGTGTACACGGGGCTTCTGTTTAGGGCTACGCTTCCTCCTCACAGTCACCCAGTCAGCCTGCTTTCCCGACTGCACGGGATCTGCCAGGGGGGAACTAACGGCGGCTAAGCTACCTTGGTCCGCACCGACTACAGGGGCCTGGCTAGCTGTAGAATTTTCCACGGTGCGGAGCCGAGCCTCCACTTCGCCCAGCCTGGCCTCCAAAGCTACGAATAAGCTGCACTTATTACAAGTACCGTTACTGCTAAAGGAGGCCGAGGAATAACTAAACATTTCACACCCAGAGCAGAAAAGTACGGGAGAGACAGGAGAAGCCGCCATGCTAATCGGCTAAGAGCTAGTAGCTACGCTAAGCTAGCGGATTCCCAAAAACACACAAAGTGAATAATGTGCAAATAATCCAGAGGTGATTCAGCAGAAGGAGTGCCCCAATCAAGGCACCAAACAGGCCATGAAGCAGCACAGGCAACGCACGACAACGGTGCTAAAATAAAAATAAAAAAAATTAAAAAAAAATTAAAAAAAACGAAAGCGTTAGCAAGCTAGTTAGCCTGCCAACGCTAATGAAAGTTAGCTGATAAAAGTGCTCCGTCGCGATGTTTCGACCATTAGAGGTCTTCCTTAGGCGTTGGAGCACAGTAAAAAGTTTAAAAAAAATTAAAAAGTAAAAAAGTAAAAAAGTCTTGAAAAAGACTGTTAGTTCAAGTCCAAAGCAGCAGGTAGCAGTCTCTGTGTAAACAGTCCCAACACTGTCTAAAAGAAGCTTACGTGTTAATCTTTCCAAATGAGTATTCAGATTAAAGTTACTTCTCCAAGTCACTGTGCGTTATTATTATTTTTGCCTTGTGGGTCGACAGCAGCATTAAACTTGGTCCGTGGGCAGGAGGTCGGGGTTCGACTGAACTGCCCACTTTAAGCGAGCTGTGAGCTTTTCATCAGCTACGACTCGTCCTCACCTCTTAAAGCGCGGTGAAAACAGCACACCTGCACCTAGCTTTACAAAGTCATTTTTATGCTTTATTTTCCTCCTTTATTTAGAATTCTGAGCCGCTCCGTATCGTCTCGTTAAAAACAGCTGATCCTCCGCGACGTGTCAACAACTAACACTATTTTCCACTCATATGCACCTAAACTCTCTTTCTGGGGACCACATGATAAATAAATGTTATCCATTCTTTGTGCTCAAACGCCAAAGCAGGGGCGAATCCAGATGGAATAGGGGCGTGGGGCAAGGATGTGCCCCCCTCCCCCACCACACTCCTAGATTAAAGGTCCAGTTTTGAAGCTGTTTTTTTACTACAACTACTAATACTACTTAAAATAATAATAATTTTGACAAGTAAAATGTTTATAGAGAATTTAAATGTTAGAAAAATGTTAGAATTTAATAGTTACATTTATAAACAATGTAGGTTAGAAATTGCAAGTTTTACTGCTACAGTGCTGTCAACAGTTAAATATGAGGTCAAGAAAGATTATTTTACTTTTTGGTGGGCCAGCAGTACCTCCTCTTCAGCGGCCCACACAACAGCGGTCACCTTACTTTACCGAAGAAGAATGCACGATTATTATGCGGAGCTACGAGGAATTTAATGTTAAGGGGGAAATCGAACACATCGTCTGCCAATAAACCAAGACAGGCTTGTTGGCAACGTATTGCTGATCGGGTAAATGCGTACGTACAATCAATTGTTCCCCAAATCATTACATTACACAACATTACAGACATAATATGTATATGGATTTACAGTGAATGAACCACGGCTGACTCACATTAAAAGAACTGTTAAATCTACAAACAAGAGCGCTCTTTTTTGTACATTTAACTGCTGTATTTTTTACAGGAATTCCCTGGTAACCACAGCTGCCAGTGTTTTCCTGTAAAAACAACAGTCTTTTTTACAGTGTACGATGGGTGATGTTTACAGACTTCTGGCCCGATCAGCTGACAAAGATAACGAATTCCTCAGCTGAGAATCTATATCTTTCATAGAGAAATCGTCCGGGTATGTCAGCGGATTCTGGCGGTCTTTAAACCCTCGCCCTGTGAAGAGAGCCCCTCACAATTTGTGCCCCAATATCACACGGATCATCCTGTAGGCCGCATTGTCTTCGGAGTGATTGAAGGTGGATGGACGGTAACCTATAAAGGGAGTGGTTAAGCGAAAATCTCAAGCTAACCTAGACCAAACCTGCTCCGAGCAGGTTTGGCACACAGCATAAATTGCCATGGCAGCATACCTCGATCAAAACCTATCCACCTTTGTAGTACGGGTTAACCGGGAAGTTACTCCACACGTCATCAACTTACTCCCGAAGTTACCCTGATAAGCCAGTAACCCCGCTTCATAGTACAGGCCCCAGGTCTCATGGCAAGTCGTGCTTCAGCAGCACAAAATAACATTAATCTATTGGTTTGTGATATTGTGATAAAAAGCACCTCATTTTCGTCACAGCAGCACAAATTCATTCTCATTCATTCCGCGATGGCTGCACGAAATTAAAAGTGAAGCGGGGGGGGTGGGGGGTTGTTTATGGTTAGGGTTGTGGGGAAGGAGTAAGATTAGGTTATGGTTAAGGTTACGGTTGAGGGTGGGAGTAGGGTTAGGAACAGTGAGTTAAAAAAAGCTCTGTCACAAAAAAACGTGAAACTGGGCTGCACAGAGTTTGAAAGAAAAGTTTAAAATATCTTTGTAAACTCTGCGCTCTGCCTTCTGTGTTCTCGCTCTTAGACACAGAAGCAAACTCTTTTTTCAACTCGGACCAGCTGCACACAACAGCGGACTGACAGCTCGCACCATCAAATGCTGATATAAACACAGGGAGTGCCTACAGGTGCACGTACCAAACGTGTTATACTGCTGTTTCAATAATACTGTGATCTGGGAAAGACCCCAAACAGGCACCAGCATGAAAATCGTGGCAAAAGTGAGCAAAATGGGCGGTTTCTCTGAACCCCCCTAGCTATGAGCCAGACAACAGAGCTTGGGAGCTGCGTAAAATACGACGTATTTGCGCATTCTTACTGACATTTTGCCATGTTTTTAGCATTTTGGAAACAAATACGCTGTTTATTATGAACAGGCTTGTTATTTCCTGACATCAGTGTTATATATTTATGGAAGAATCGATCGTCAAGGGGAAGGCTGTATGCTGGGAATAAAACTTTATACAACCCCAATTTCAATGAAGTTGGGACGTTGTGAAAATGTAAATAAAAACAGAATACAATGATTTGCAAATCCCTCTTCAACCTATATTCAATTGAATACACCACAAAGACAAGATATTTAATGTTCAAACTGATAAAACTTTATTGTTTTGTGCAAATATTTGCTCATTTTGAAATGGATGCCTGCAACACATTTCAAAAAAGCTGGGACAGTGTTATGTTTACCACTGTGTTACATCACCTTTCCTTCGAACAACACTCAAGTGTTTGGGAACTGAGGACACTAACTGTTGAAGCTTTGTAGGTGGAATGCTTTCCCATTCTTGCTTGTTGTACGAATTCAGCTGTTCAACATTCCGGGGTCTCTGTTGTCGTATTTTGTGCTTCATAATGCACCACACATTTTCAATGGGTGACAGGTCTGGACTGCAGGCAGGCCAGTCTAGTACCCGCACTCAGCGCCGCCGTTCGGCATAAGCAGACTACGCAGCCTGCGTGGGC
>NW_022986611.1:0-23698 GCF_902500255.1 Thalassophryne amazonica
TCTTATTTCCATGTTGTGTCACACACTGCATTTCAACCACTGTTTGTGTCCTGCTCACTGTTCAAAAGTTTGAAGTTGGACAACGTGAAGAAGGAGCTGCAGGGCTTCGCGACCATGGCCAGCTCCTGTAAGGGAGGACGCATCACCATTGAGGAGTTTGCCAGATTCCTCAAGCTGCCTGTCAACCCAGCTCTGGAGGAACTGTTCGCACTGTTTGACAGGGTGAGAAGCACGTGCATCAAAATATTATAAACCACTGAACAGCACAATTAGAAAATGCCAGTTACTGACACACAACCACGGTGTTAGAATTTATCTGAAAGTAACCAGCTTGGAACCCACTCACTTTAAGTACTTGAAAGAAAAAAAAATTGGCTTGGGGTCAAGAAGGTCTTGGTTGGTGGGTCTTGGTCAGCTTAGCCATGCTAATGCTTCCAGAACCATTTTCTACAGTGCATTTGCAAGGAAAGATAGGAAGGATGGAGCCAGCTGTTTATTCAACTCTTCACAAGCTGGACAAAATCTATCTTCATATGACACCAACTCCTGTGCATTGTTAGTCTTATCGAAAATTGGAGAGGAGAAACAGACTCAAGCCTAACACAGCTGAAATGATCTTATTTTTAAATAAAAATCTTTTGAAGCCCCCAAATCTCTATTACATACAGAATTTCATGATGGCACAATCACATTGTAACACAAGTATATTGCTAATGTCTTTAAATGAAAATAGTCTTGTTATGCATGTTATTAAACATGCATAACAGCACCTGTTTAATTGTTCCATGCAAGTGCTATGTTTAAGATTGGCCAGAAGATGTCATCATACTTAATTGTATCAAATGCTTCTAAACACTGAACCATTTCAACACAGTTGCTTCATATTGAGTCAGTGGTTCAAAACACTTCGGTTTCTTTGTCACTAATAATTACCAATAAAATACTTCAGTGACCACACTTTTTCAGTGCATGTGCACAGATTGACTTATATTCATGAATACTCGCACACCAGGACATTAAATAAAGTATGACGTCCTTTAAATTACCTAGTTGCAACTAGTTGAAGTCTGTAGCCTACTGTGTCAACACACTGAGGCTACGTCTGGAGTGACAACCCAATTTTATTAGACAGTAGATTATTCGATTTGTTAGGCTATTTTATTGGCTTACCTTTTTCATCCAAAAAGTGGCCGACTCAAACAAGTTCCGAAGCTTTGCTCGAACTCTTCACGTAGCTGAAGTATCAAAAAAAAAAAAAAAAAAAAAAGCATTTCACTAATTGAAAAATGCAATGACTGCTGTTGAGTCACAAGAAGTCACTTTTTACTCTTAAACTTTACCGAGCACTCACAGAGCTCTGTGACACACAGGATCAGGATTATACCAAAGGAAAAGCTGATGGTGTTGTTTTTAAGTTCATCTATTTTATCTACACTTAATATCTATCAGTGGTGCAAATTTGGTGAGAATACATGAAATAGTTTTGAATAATCCTTCAAAGTCTGTATAAAGTGAAATCGTGATCCAGATCCGGATCACCTCCAAGTTTAAGTGGAGTCTTTCATGTCCTAATATCTATCTGTGGTGCAAATTTGGTGAGAATCTGTGAGTAGTTTTGCCGTAATCCTACAAAGCCTATATAAAGTGAAACTCGATCCAGAATCCGGATCTGGATCTGACACAACCTCTCCTTATTCTGACAGAACCTCTGATACAACCATGCCTACTCAGTTTTTATTTTGGACCTGTCCCGTGCGGTTCAGATGTTCAAAACAGGGAAAAAAAAAATCAACCACTATGAAATATCCCTTTCCTGAAATCATGTTTTAATCTTTATTCTTGCTGGGATAATCTCCTTCAGATTTGACAAGTTTAGGTACAATTTTTATTTCTGTATTTATTGTTTATCTGGACCCATTGTGGTCCATTTGGGCAGAAATGAAATGTCCCTTTCTGGTATTTTGACAAAAACAAAACATTTTTGATAAATCTGAAAGTGCATTTCAGACAATGTCAAGGGCCCCGTCACACTAGAGCACGAATGGCATACGAATCACACAAATTGGAAAAACAAACAGAATTCAAGCTGCATTCGTATGGGACAGATATTCATACAGCCGTGTTCGAATACCCAGAATGTGGTTCGAAGCCAACTCGAATGATTCGCACACATTCAGAGAGCCGCAGCTCCCGAATGCAGGTAGACTACCCAGAGTGCAGTTCAAACGCTGACATCACACAGCGCGTAATGTGAAAGAATTAAAACAGAATAAAATAATAAAGAACGAATAAAAAGAACACAGCACGAAGTCCCACAATGCCGAAAGAATGCAGAATGCCCCTCCAATGGGTACGTGCCACCTGAGGTCTGTGTGGAAGGCAAGCTGGGGGGGAGGGGGAGTGTTACGGCAGCAAGCACTGTGGTCCGCTCTATTGAAGACCTGCCATGTCGCACTGTTGGGTATCGAATGACATCTTCCCCTGACCATTGTCCCCTGCATTACTGGACTGCATGTGTGATCAGATTACTACGGTCGTCTAAGCATCGATGTGCACATCCATAGCCGTCATTACTGGTAATAATCGCGGTGCAATGTAGTGAACCCATGGACAGGGGACTCTGACACAAAGCAATCCATATGTTGGATACAATATATGGTAAGGCAGGTCCTGACATTAACACATCAGCGCTTTGTGCTCTAGTGTGACGGGGAGGACGGTCGAGACATTCGGCCAGGATTCGATGTGCTCAAACGCATTCGTACGCCAGTCAGAATGCGGTATGACTGCACTTCGACAGGCGTTCGAATGTTTTCCAATACAAGCGCAACACAATTGTAGAGTGCATGTGTTCTGGCCGAACGAATGTCCTGAATGCTGTACGAGGTTCAAAGAACAGTGGAATTTAGCTTGCACACCATACAGCCCTGGGGCAGTTCCATGGGTATGGTTTATACAGTGAGGTGCCTGCTCCTCAACTTGTTTTGACTAATTATTAAACAGAAACAGTGTCATGACATTAAGTCATGGTACTTGATAATCTTCAAGGGCAAAGCATTGACTGCGCTCGTTTCCAGAGCAGAAGGTTCCTGGGTTCAAGACCAAAACTGACCATTCTCCATCAGGAAGGTAATCCAGCATAAAATTTATGCCTAATCCATGTCTGCTGTGGAAAAGCAAAAAGAACATACTGAATATTCGTGATCTACGTTTGCATTTTTGACTATTATTTTGATTTTTTTTACCCACTTAGAATGGAGACGGCACCATTGACTTCAGAGAGTATGTTATTGGCATAACCATCTTGTGTCGACCAGCAAACACAGATGATGTCCTTAAAATGGCTTTCAAGGTAACACAGAAATGTTGTGACATTGTTGTGTCTGTGCCAGGTTCAAAATATTATGTGTTCCTGCAGTTTAGAGTTTATTTCATGAAGACAGAAAGACATTTAACTGGTGTTGGAATTACTGCGTCATCTGTAGTAGTCCTCTTTAGGACCTTTCAACCTGTAAACACAAGTGGTTTCTTCATGGCACATATCTAACTACAGCCAGGTCCACATGTATTTGGACAGTGACAATTTTTTTTGTAAATTTACCTCTGTATACCACCACAATGGAGTTGAAATGAAACAGTCAAGATGTTCTTCACCTGGCTGCAGCAGACAGATGGTTATTTTAGAGATGTGAAGATGGACCAGTTGTCTGTGTTACATTTCAGCGAATGATGGGCCAACTCATGTCCCGCGCAACTTATTTATTTGCTGGATCTGCAAAAACAGAAAATTACAGGTTAACAGGAGAACTTGGTGTGTCTGTACACTGTCTCATCATGTACTGATTGGACTGTTGACTCGGCTACTGATGTATAAGGTACCAAGTGCCCCCTGCTGGCGAAACCTATATTACACTATATTATAGCAAAATAGACGTTAACAGTAGTACTATCAGTGGAAAGTGACCTTTAGTAATAAAATAAAATAGGGGGCAACTATTTTCCTCTATTCATCTTTAGCTTAGTGCCACATCTGCCTGGGTAGTTGCCATCCAGAATCCAACGCAGTTCTGTGGTGATGCAGAGGTGCCAAAGCATGGCACTGACATATGGTCCCAGGCATGACTTGAAGATGTTCTTGTAGTGTAGCCTACAAGATTAGTGCACAGGTGTGCCTTAGACTGCCCACAATAAAAGGCCACTCTGAAAGGTGCAGTTTTGTTTTATTGGGGGGGGATACCGGTCAGTATCTGGTGTGACCACCATTTGCCTCATGCAGTGCAACACATCTCCTTCGCATCATCCGTGAAGAGAACACCTCTCCAACGTGCCAAATGCCAGCGAATGTGAGCATTTGCCCACGAACTGGAGTCAGGTCGAGACCCCGATGAGGACGACGAGCATGCAGATGAGCTTCCCTGAGACGGTTTCTGACAGTTTGTGCAGAAATTCTTTGGTTATGCAAACCGATTGTTTCAGCAGCTGTCCGAGTGGCTGGTCTCAGACGATCTTGGAGGTGAACATGCTGGATGTGGAGGTCCTGGGCTGGTGTGGTTATACGTGGTCTGCGGTTGTGAGGCTGGTTGGATGTACTGCCAAATTCTCTGAAACACCTTTCGAGACGGCTTATGGTAGAGAAATGAACATTCAATACACGAGCAACAGCTCTGGTTGACATTCCTGCTGTCAGCATGCCAACTGCATGCTCCCTCAAATCTTGCAACATCTGTGGCATTGTGCTGTGTGATAAAACTGCACCTTTCAGAGTGGCCTTTTATTGTGGGCAGTCTAAGGCACACCTGTGCACTAATCATGGTGTCTAATCAGCATCTTGGTATGGCACACCTGTGAGGTGGGATGGATTATCTCAGCAAAGGAGAAGTGCTCACTATCACAGATTTAGACTGGTTTGTGAACAATATTTGAGGGAAATGGTGATATTGTGTATGTGGAAAAAGTTTTAGATCTTTGAGTTCATCTCATACAAAATGGGAGCAAAACCAAAAGTGTTGCGTTTATATTTTTGTTGAGTGTATGTTGGTCCCATTTGTTGGTTCGATTTGTAGTTATTTGAAGTAAAGTTCATGTTTCAACTGCAAAGCATCAATCCTCAGTTACACTTTTTTATCATTCTTGGTTTGAACAGGAAATGTTGGGAAACACTGTCATTTTTTATGTATGTACAGTATCAGGAGATATCAGCGCCCCCCCCCACACACACACACACACCCACCTTCCCTAAAAGTCCATATTATTTAGGCTCTAATTTTTATTCACAGCCTCTCTCAGGTTTCACAGGACATACAGTAGTGTTCAGAATAATTGTAGTGCTATGTGACTAAAAAGATTAATCCAGGTTTTGAGTATATTTCTTATTGTTACATGGGAAACAAGGTACCAGTAGATGCAGTAGAGTCTCACAAATCCAACAAGACCAATCATTCATGATATGCACACTCTTAAGACTATGAAATTGGGCTATTAGTACAAAAAAGTAGAAAAGGGAGTGTTCACAATAATAGTAGCATCTGCTGTTGATGCTACAAACTTTTTTTTAGCAATCCTGTGAATCACTAAACTAGTATTTAGTTGTATAACCACAGTTTTTCATGATTTCTTCACATCTGAGAGGCATTAATTTTGTTGGTTTGGAACCAAGATTTTGCTGGTTTACTAGTGTGCTTGGGGTCATTGTCTTGCTGAAACACCCATTTCAAGGGCATGTCCTCTTCAGCATAAGGCAACATGACCTCTTCAAGTATTTTGACATATCCAAACTGATCCATGATATCTGGTATGCGATATATAGGCCCAACACCATAGTAGGAGAAACATGTCCATATCATGTTGCTTGCACCATCATGCTTCATTGTCTTCACTGTGAACTGTGGCTTGAATTCAGAGTTTGGGGGTCATCTCACAAACTGTCTGCGGCCCTTGGACCCAAAAAGAACAGTTTTACTCTCATCAGTCCACAAAATATTCCTCCATTTCTCTTTAGGCCAGTTGATGTGTTCTTTGGCAAATTGTAACCTCTTCTGCACATGTCTTTTATTTAACAGAGGGACTTTGTGAGGGATTCTTGCAAATAAATTAGCTTCACACAGGTGTCTTCTAACTGTCACAGCACTTACAGGTAACTCCAGACTGTCTGATCATCCTGGAGCTGATCATTGGGTTCCAATTTTCTTCCATGCGTCTGTATTTTTGTCTTATTTTAAAGCATTGGAGATCATTGTAGATGAACAGCCTATAATTTTTTGCACCTGCGCATAAGTTTTCCCCTCTCCAATCAACTTTTTAATCAAACTACGCTGTTCTTCTGAACAGTGTCTTGAACGTCCCGTTTTCCTCAGGCTTTCAAAGAGAAAAGCATGTTCAACAGATGCTGGCTTCATCCTTAAATAGGGGACACCTGATTCACACCTGTTTGTTCCACAAAACTGACGAACTCACTGACTGAATGCCACACTACTATTATTGTGAGCACCCCCTTTTCTACTTTTTTGTACTAATAGCCCAATTTCATAGCCTTAAGAGTGTGCATATCATGAATGCTTGGTCTTGTTGGATTTGTGAGAATCTACTGGTACCTTGTTTCCCATGTAACAATAAGAAATATACTCAAAACCTGGATTAATCTTTTTACTCACATAGCACTACTATTATTCTGAACACTACTGTATGTAATTGGACAAACTAAATCACATTTGCAACTTGTTTTCTTTGGACAACTCAGCCGATCATAGATACATTAACATTTCCAAGTCACTGAATATGTCTCAGACTTCACTAACATCCATCAGTAGGAAATACAGTGTGGTCCTGTATGGGAAATGTTTCTGGAGCAAAGAGGAGACTAGTGAGGGAAGCCACCAACACACCCAAGACAACCTTGAAAGTTTTATAAAGTGCTGTGGCTGTAATTGGACAAACTGTGCACAGTACAGCCTTTGTCTGCTGTGTCACTTGAAGGATTTTCTTCAAGAGGATGTGAAATTTCAGCTGCAAAGGAGACTCGCAACAGGAGACTCATGGGAGATTGCAGCCTAGGTTTGATATGTTTTCTTGTCTGAAAATGCTTGTCTGTGCTACTCCAACATTAAGCTGTAACTTCCCATCCAAAGGATGCCCTACCATTATTTAATGCTTCGATCTTAAATATGATCAATCTGTCTTTATTAGTTGGCTATGTACCACAGGCTTTTAAGGTGGCAGTAATTAAACCATTACTTAAAAAGCCATCACTTGACCGAGCTACCTTAGCTAATTATAGGCCAATCTCCAACCTTCCTTTTCTCTCAAAAATTCTTGAAAGGGTAGTTGTAAAACAGCTAACTGATCATCTGCAGAGGAATGGTCTATTTGAAGAGTTTCAGTCAGGTTTTAGAATTCATCATAGTACAGAAACAGCATTAGTGAAGGTTACAAATGATCTTCTTATGGCCTCAGACAGTGGACTCATCTCTGTGGTTGTTCTGTTAGACCTCAGTGCTGCTTTTGATACTGTTGACCATAAAACTTTATTACAGAGATTAGAGCATGCCATAGGTATTAAAGGCACTGCGCTGCGGTGGTTTGAATCATATTTATCTAATAGATTACAATTTGTTCATGTAAATTGGGAATCTTCTTCACAGACTAAGGTTAATTATGGAGTTCCACAAGGTTCTGTGCTAGGACCAATTTTATTCACTTTATACATGCTTCCCTTAGGCAGTATTATTAGACAGCATTGCTTAAATTTTCATTGTTATGCAGATGATACCCAGCTTTATCTATCCATGAAGCCAGAGGACACACACCAATTAGCTAAACTGCAGGATTGTCTTACAGACATAAGGACATGGATGACCTCTAATTTCCTGCTTTTAAACTCAGATAAAACTGAAGTTATTGTACTTGGCCCCACAAGTCTCGGAGGCATGGTGTCTAACCAGATCCTTACTCTGGATGGCATTACCATGACCTCTAGTAATACTGTGAGAAATCTTGGAGTCATTTTTGATCAGGATATGGCATTCAAAGCGCATATTAAACAAATATGTAAGACTGCTTTTTTGCATTTACGCAATATCTCTAAAATTAGAAAGGTCTTGTCTCAGAGTGATGCTGAAAAACTAATTCATGCATTTATTTCCTCTAGGCTGGACTATTGTAATTCATTATTATCAGGTTGTCCTAAAAGTTCCCTGAAAAGCCTTCAGTTAATTCAAAATGCTGCAGCTAGAGTACTGACGGGGACTAGAAGGAGAGAGCATATCTCACCCATATTGGCCTCTCTTCATTGGCTTCCTGTTAATTCTAGAATAGAATTTAAAATTCTTCTTCTTACTTATAAGGTTTTGAATAATCAGGTCCCTTCTTATCTTAGGGACCTCATAGTACCATATCACCCCAATAGAGCGCTTCGCTCTCAGACTGCAGGCTTACTTGTAGTTCCTAGGGTTTGTAAGAGTAGAATGGGAGGCAGAGCCTTCAGCTTTCAGGCTCCTCTCCTGTGGAACCAGCTCCCAATTCGGATCAGGGAGACAGACACCCTCTCTACTTTTAAGATTAGGCTTAAAACTTTCCTTTTTGCTAAAGCTTATAGTTAGGGCTGGATCAGGTGACCCTGAACCATCCCTTAGTTATGCTGCTATAGACTTAGACTGCTGGGGGGTTCCCATGATGCACTGAGTGTTTCTTTCTCTTTTTGCTCTGTATGCACCACTCTGCATTTAATCATTAGTGATTGATCTCTGCTCCCCTTCACAGCATGTCTTTTTCCTGGTTCTCTCCCTCAGCCCCAACCAGTCCCAGCAGAAGGCTGCCCCTCCCTGAGCCTGGTTCTGCTGGAGGTTTCTTCCTGTTAAAAGGGAGTTTTTCCTTCCCACTGTCGCCAAGTGCTTGCTCACAGGGGGTCGTTTTGACCATTGGGGTTTTTACGTAATTATTGTATGGCCTTGCCTTACAATATAAAGCGACTTGGGGCAACTGTTTGTTGTGATTTGGCACTATATAAATAAAATTGATTGATTGAAAGATGTTTTTTTTGTTATGACTACTTGGTGCTGATTCTGGGCTCCGTCTTGTATTTGTTGTGGACCTGCTGTAGGAACAGAGGTGCCATTCAGGCTCGTACATCAAGTCAACAAGGTACCATTGTTTAGAGCATGGTATCAGTTTGCTGGACATAAGGTCAAATGCGGATCTTGGCAAACATTTTCTGTGTTTATGAATACCGTTCTTGTGCAAACATTTTCAAATTAACTTGGTTGGCAGAAAATGTTTCTCCATTTGAATCTTTCTTGGGTTCATGCCCAACGTACACTGCCCAATTTAGTTCTTCAAATCACGTTTTTATTGAATCGGGGTGATCAAACTGAAATGTGATTCTCTCTCCTTCAGCTGTTTGACACGGATGACGATGAGAAAATTACCCGAGAAGAGTTTACCGACCTGCTGCGCTCTGCTCTGGGTGTGTCCGATCTGAACATGGCCAAGCTCTTCAAGGAGATCGATGCTGACGGATCTGGATTCATCACGTTCAGTGAGTCGGCCTTCATTTATTTCTATTTATGTCCAAAGATCAAGGATCCAATGATCAAGTTCATATTTATTTACTTTAAGACTCAATAAAATGTTGACATAGAAAACCTGTAAAGCCTACTTTTAGTACACAGAAAATTCAGAGGAGGTATTGATAAGGGAATCGATAAAGAATTGGATTGATGAGTGGAATTGATAATGGCATTGATATCGATAAAATCTCATCAATACCCATCCCTGCTCTTAATTGACCATACGTGTGCAAGCATTTGTGAATACACTGACTGGCCACTTTATTAGGTACACCTTGCTAGTACCGGGTTGGACCGCCTTTTGCCTTCAGAACTGCCTTAAGTCTTCATGGCACAGATTCAACAAGGTGCTTGAAACTTTCCGCAGAGAATTTGGTCCATATTGACATGACGGCATCACGCAGTTGCCGATTCAGTCAGTCTGCCCATTCTCCTCAGGCCTCTGACATCACCAAGGCATTTTTGGCCATGCAACTGCCGCTCACTGAATATCTTCTTTGTAAACCCTAGAGATGGTTCTGTGTGAAAATCCCAGTAGATCAGCAGTTTCTGAAATACTCAGACCAGCCTGTCTGGCACCAACATCCACAGCACATTCAAAGTCACTCAAATCCTCTTTCTTCCTCATTCTGATGCTCAGTTTGAACCTCAAGTCATCTTTGCCACATCTAGATGCCTAAATGCATTGAGTTGCTGCCATGTGATTGGCTAATTAGCGGTTTCTTTTAACAAGCAATTGAACAGGTGTACCTAATTAACTTTGAAACCAAGATTATTATTATTATTTTTTAATATACATTGAGGCCAAAACATGCCAAAATAAAACTTTAAATGGGTCTAATTTTACCTAAAACCCAGGATCTTGACCTTAGGCTCCTAGTGGTTAGATTGTGTCTAACTGTAATTAGGATGGGTTAAATGCAGAGGACATATTTATATTCATATTCATATTTTGTATATATGTGTAAGGACAATAAAGTTTCTGTTCTGTTCTATTCTTAGGCTGTAATCTTGACTTTAACTTTTTTATTTTTTAAAATACTAGCAAAATAATAATAATAATAATAAAAACATAGGACCAGAATAATTTTCTTTCTTCTATGTCTTCAAGGGACAATAATTGGACTTATGTTGTTTTGGCAGGGGGTTGTAATACATTATATTTACAAACAGGCGTGTTGGATTCTTGAATGCATGGCTTGACTAGGGTTGTTAATTCAGCTATTTCATCACAAAGTTTGGCTCAAATCTGCATCTGTGGATCTTTCAGGTGAATTTCAAGCCTTCGCCTCGACCCACCCGGAGTACGCCAAACTCTTCACCACTTACCTGGAGCTCCAGAGGTACCAAGCTCTGCAGCAGGCACAGCCCGACGACCTGGACCTGGACAGCGACTCGGATGCAGAAGAAAAACAGGAGGAAGTCAGCTCTGACAAGAAAGATGACTGATAAAGAGGACAAGCATGAACTCATCACTGAACGGGAACACTGTATCTGTCCACTGCACAGAGAAAGAAAACGCCAGTTCCACATTTGTCACAGCGGAGCCATATTGTAGGACATGTGCTTGCCTTCTTTTATAGACGCAGAATTTTAGAACACTTCTGATTTCAATTTTTAGTGCCTTATAGAGATTTTAAAGAGGTTCCATCAAGCCACTGCACACAAAAGGTTCTGTTGCAAACTTCTTTGTATTGCAGTTGTGTGTGTGTTGTGATCAAGTTTCCATCAGAAAAGGAAAAAGGTTCCTCATAGGATAAAGATGTAAATGTGTACAAACTAATCACACACAATTACATGTTGTAGTCATGTGGCCAAGCTATCTAAACCCTGTATATTGATGGTTGGTTGCTTCCCTGTGACATCAGCAAGCTCCCTCACCCTCCTTTTTCACATTTTTCTTTGCCCCCCATGACCTGACCTTGGACTTGATGGACTCTGTACTTCCTCCTTTGTCTTTCCAGTCTTCTTTGAATGAAGATAAAGTTGCCAAATCAACACCTTTTTTTTTAACATGTAAGTGTGCTCGTGTCTTGCAGTATAGTTCGTGTTCAGTGGGCTTTATTAAGATGCAGCCAGTGTTGCAGCCTGCAGGTGTTCTGTGTTAATATGTCTGCAAACAGCATACATGCTGTGTGTTACACTTGTTCTTTTTCTAATGTTTGTTTCGGCACTCAGGGATATGGATTGTGTAAGACTGCTGTATAATTAAGTGGAGATTTGCTTTGCATGTGTTTCTATTGTGTTCCCATGCGGTATTGTTGCTGAGACAGCACTGTGCTTTAAGTTTACAGAAGAATTTCAGCCGCTGAAAATAGGGCAATTTGTGAGCTTTTTCCACAAACACTGCTTTGAAATAACACCGTACTCCAGTGGGGTATGATTTTAATGTAACTAGCTATACGGTTATTTATTTAGCAGAGTGCATGACAATTACGCCCCCCCCCCCCCCCCACCACCAGCAGCACCATCACCAAAACCTTTTATTGTTAACGCTGCAGTTTTTTTTTTTTTAAATAAAACACTTTTAATTGGTCTGGCTTGTGCTTTGAAACACACAAATCAGGAAACTATGAATGAGGTCAGCAGACTTATTTCAATGAATGGTTCCACTTCTTTACTCCTCAGATTCTCTGAACTGCCACCAGGTGTCAGCATTCACCCGTTACACTTAAAGTAGTTCTTGGGATTCACTTCTAGGGGCCAATCACACCCCAGTGTGTTTCTCTCGCGCTCTCTCTCTCTGTAAACATTGTTTTTTGTTTGTTTTTTGCATTCGCAGTAGGAACCTCCATCCATGTTACTAATGGCAACCACTTTGCAAAAGTCCATTCAGTGGCCCAGTGTCTGTTTTGCTTTTCATTCATTTTCTATATCTGCTTATTCCAATCAAGGGTTACGGGGGGCTATTTCAGCAGTCATAGGTCGTGAGGCCTGGTATACCCTGGACAGGTCGCCAGTCTATTGCAGGGCCAAATGTAGACAGACCCATACACACACCTACAGTCAGTTCAATAGAGTCATGTTTTGGAAGTGGGAGGAAGCCACACAAAGACGGGGAGAACATGTAAACTTTACACAGAAAGCCCCGGTTGGGACATAATTTCATGACCTGGCTGTGAGGTAATGGTGCTAACCACAAAGCCACCGTGCCACCTTTTGCAGTATTTTCCACTATTTAAACAGTCACAGTGTACTTCTTGATAAGTGGACTCTTGTCAGCTCTTCCCCGTCACCTACGACAGTAATATCTGTAAATGGACTACATGTCTCTTGCATGCTTTCATGCTGCCATGCAAGGCACTCAACTACACATAAGGAGCAACCTGGGGATTATGGACCTTGCCCAAGGGCCCTTGGTGATTTTTTTTTTTTTTTTTTTTGGTCTGACAAGGATTTGAACAGAATGGTCTCCACCTCCTCTTCACAGATCTTTCCTTTTGTATTGTCCTTACTTTTGTACATATCAAACAAAGTGAGTTCCTTGAATGTGAACATGTACTTGGCAATAAAACCTGATTATCATTATGAAGTAGTAGCCAAAAAAAAAATTTCCTGAAAATGGTGTTAAGGACTATGATCATCCTGAGGTCTACACAGTGTAAACACACAAAAAAGTGGGTGCGAACAATGTAAAAATCCCTCTTGTGAGAATGGCTTCATGTTTTCTGCAAACTTGGTGAAATGATCACTCTTATTCAGTGAGAAATTCTTATGGATATACCGTGCATCTGGAAAGTATTCACAGCCCTTCGCTTTTTCTACATTGATTGGCATGATTCCAAAATGGATGAAATTCATTTTTCCCCTCAAAATTCTACACACAATTCCACATAATGACAGCCAGTTTCTTTGAGGTTTTTGCAAATTTATGAAACATAAAAAAACTAAGAAATCAAATATACATAAGTATTCATGGCCTTTGTCAAAAGCTCAAAATTGAGATGTTTCTACAGCTTAATTGGAGTCCACCTGGGTAAATACAGTTGATTGGACATGATTTGGAAAGACACACCTGTCTACATATAAGGTCCTACAGTTGACAGTGCATGTCAGAGCACAATCCAAGCATGAAATCAAAGGAATTGTCTGTAGACCTCTGAGACAGGATTGACTCAAGGCACAAATCTGGGGAAGGGTACAGAAACATTTCTGCTGTATTGAAGGTCCCAATGAGCACAGTGGCCTCCATCATCCATAAATGGATCGGATCCACCAGGACTCTTCCTAGAGCTGGCCGCCCGTCTAAACTAAGCTGTCTCTGGGCATCTCTGCAGCAATCCACCAATCAGGCCTATATGGTAGAGTGGCCAAACAGAAGCCACTCCTTGGTAAAAGGCACATGGCAGCCCACCTGGAGTTTGCCAAAAGGCACCCGAAGGACTTGCACACCATGAGAAACAAAATTCTGTGGTCTAGTGAAACAAAGCTTGAACTCTGCCGTGAATGTCAGGTATCATGTTGGGAGGAAACCAGGCACCAACCCTACAGTGAAGCATGGTTTTGGCAGCATCATGCTGTGGGGATGTTTTTCAGCAACAGGAACTGGGAGACTAGAGGGAAAGATGAATGCAGCAATGTACACAGACATCCTGGATGAAAACCTGCTCCAGAGCGCTCGACCTCAGACTGGGGCGACTGTTCATTCTTCAGCAGGACAATGACTCTAAAGCCCCCGTCACACTTAGCAAGAATGTGGAGAACCATTCCCGACACAGCAAATATTGCTATAATCCGACACAGTCGGGAGGTAAAGAGGCATGGTCAGCCCTGTCAGAACATATCCGGAGTACCTCATCCACACCTGCATGATGGCATCCAAAGCACATGTAAAAACAGGTAGATGATCCAGACTGCTGTCAGGGGCTGCATTCTGCCCGATGTCCAAACATCTGGATGGCAAACACAGGAATGGAGTGCCGTGTTCATGCACGCGTGAGTGCACAGCGCACGTGTGCGTGGTGCTCCGCACACATGGGGCTGCAATTATCACTCAGCCGTCTGTGTGTGTGTGTGTGTGTGTGTATATGCATAATGCTGCATGGGCCATTAAGCGCGTGTGCAACGAGACAGCTTCGCTCAAAGTTTTCTGACAGTGGGCCATGCAGTCCCATGTGTCAGGCGGAGCCTTTCCAGGGAACTTTCTTATTTCTTGGTTCCTCACTTCAGAAGCACAATGCAACTCTGGACACTGCGAAGGTTGGATTTAGGGATGCACCAATACCACTTTTTTCCAGACTGAGTACAAGTACATGCATTTTGGTACTCATCGATACCAAGTACCGATACTTAATACTTAATGATGAAAAGATGTTTTATTCATCAGTTGTTCCTTACTTTTTGAGTGTAACTGCTCCCACTATCATTAGCTTTGTTTTTATTTACAAACATTTCACTTAAATCATGTAACTTAACTTTTTGATTACAACCTCAATTCCAATGAAGTTGGGACATTGTGTAAAATGTAAATAAAAACAGAATACAATGATTTGCAAATCCTCTTCAACCTACAGTAGTGTTCAGAATAATAGTAGTGCTTTGTGACTAAAAAAATTAATCCAGGTTTTGAGTATATTTCTTATTGTTACATGGGAAACAAGGTACCAGTAGATGCAGTAGATTCTCACAAATCCAACAAGAACAAGCATTCATGATATGCACACTCTTAAGGCTATGAAATTGGGCTATTAGTAAAAAAAAGTAGAAAAGGGGGTGTTCACAATAATAGTAGCATCTGCTGTTGATGCTACAAAAGTAAAACTATTATGTTCAAACTGCTTTTTTTTGGCAATCCTGTCAATCACTAAACTAGCATTTAGTTGTATAACCACAGTTTTTCATTTCTTCACATCTGTGAGGCATTAATTTTGTTGGTTTGGAACCAGGATTTTACTCATTTATTAGTGTGCTTGGGGTCATTGTCTTGTTGAAACACCCATTTCAAGGGCATGTCCTCTTCAGCATAAGGCAGCATGACCTCTTCAAGTATTCTGACATATCCAAACTGATCCATGATACCTGGTATGCGATATATAGGCCCAACACCATAGTAGGAGAAACATGCCCATATCATGATGCTTGCACCACCATGCTTCACTGTCTTCACTGTGAACTGTGGCTTGAATTCAGAGTTTGGGGGTCATCTCACAAACTGTCTGCGGCCCTTGGACCCAAAAAGAACAATTTTACTCTCATCACTCCACAAAATATTCCTCCATTTCTCTTTAGGCCAGTTGATGTGTTCTTTGACGAATTGTAACCTCTTCTGCACATGTCTTTTATTTAACAGAGGGACTTTGCGGGGGATTCTTGCAAATAAATTAGCTTCACACAGGCATCTCCTAACTGTCACAGCACTTACAGGTAACTCCAGACTGTCTGATCATCCTGGAGCTGATCAATGGGTGAGCCTTTGCCATTCTGGTTATTCTTCTATCCATTTTGATGGTTGTTTTCTGTTTTCTTCCATGGGGCTCTGGTTTTTTTGTCCATTTTTAAAGCATTGGAGATCATTGTAGATGAACAGCCTATAATTTTTTGCATCTGCGTATAAGTTTTCCCCTCTCCAATCAACTTTTTAATCAAACTACGCTGTTCTTATGAACAATGTCTTGAACATCCTATTTTCCTCAGGCTTTCAAAGAGAACAGCATGTTCAACAGATGCTGGCTTCATCCTTACATAGGGGACACCTGATTCACACCTGTTTGTTCCACAAAATTGAAGAACTCATTGATTGAATGCAACACTACTATTATTGTGAACACCCCTTTTCTACTTTTTTTGTACTAACAGCCCAATTTCATAGCCTTAAGAGTGTGCATATCATGAATGCTTGGTCTTGTTGGATTTGTGAGAATCTACTGAATCTACTGGTACCTTGTTTCCCATGTAACAACAAGAAATATACTCAAAACCTGGATTAATCTTTTTAGTCACATACAGTGAGGAAAATAAGTATTTGAACACCCTGCGATTTTGCAAGTTTCTCCCACTTAGAAATCATGGAGGGGTCTGAAAATTCCATCTTAGGTGCACGTCCACTGTGAGAGACATAATCTAAAAAAAAAAAAAAATCTGGAAATCACAATGTATGATTTTTTTAATAATTTATTTGTATGTTACTGCTGCAAATAAGTATTTCAACACCTGTGAAAATCAATGTTAATGTTTCAGCTCCCTCCAAAGATTTTATATTGAGTTCAGGTCTGGAGACTGGCCAGGCCACTCCAGGACCTTAAAATGCTTCTTACGGAGCCCCTCCTTAGTTGACCTGGCTGTGTGTTTGGGGTCGCTGTCATGCTGGAAGACCCAGTCATGACCCATCTTCAATGCTCTTACTGGGAGAAGGAGGTTGTTTGCCAAAATCTCGCAATACATGACCCCATCCACCCTCCCTTCAATACGGTGCAGTCGTCCTGTCCTCTTTGCAGAAGAGCACCCCCAGAGTATGATGTTTCCACCCCCATGCTTCACAGTTGGGATGATTTTCTTGGGGTTGTTCTCATCCTCTAAACATGGTAAGTGGAGTTGATTCCAAAAAGCTCTATTCTGGTCTCATCTGACCACATGACCTTCTCCCATGCCTCCTCTGGATCATCCAGATGGTCACTGGTGAACTTCAAATGGGCTTGGACATGTGCTGGCTTGAGCAGGGGGACCTTGCTGCCCTGCAGGATTTTAAAGCATGACAGCATCATGTGTTACTAATGTAATCTTTGTGACTGTGGTCCCAGCTCTCTTCTGGTCACTGACCAGGTCCTCCTGTGTAGTTCTGAGTTTTCTCAGAATCATCTTACCCCACAAAGTGACATCTTGCATGGAATCAAAGACCAAGGGAGACTGACAGTCATCTTGTGTTTCTTCCACTTTCTAATAAATAATCACAACAGTTCTCTTCTACCAAGCTGCTTGCCTGTTGTCCTGTAGTCCATCCCAGCCTTGTGCAGGTCTACAGTTTTGTCCCTGGTGTCCTTAGACAGCTCTTTGGTCTTGGTTATGGTGGACAGGTTGGAGTGTGATTGACTGAGTGTGTGAACAGGTGTCTTTTATACAGGTAACAAGTTCAAACAGGTGCAATTAATACAGGTAAAGAGTGCAGAATAAGAGGGCTTCTTAAAGAAAAATTAACAGGTCTGTGAGAGCCAGAATTCTTGCTGGTTGGTAGGTGTTCAAATATTTATTTGCAGCAGTAATCATACATTGTGATTTCTGGATTTTTTTTTTTGATTATGTCTCTCACAGTGGGCATGCACCTAAGATGAAAATTTCAGACCTCTCCATGATTTCTAAGTGGGAGAACTTGCAAAATCACAGGGTGTTCAAATACTTATTTTCCTCACTGTAGCACTACTATTATTCTGAACACTACTGTATATTCAATTGAATATGCCACAAAGATGAGATATTTAATGTTCAAACTGATAAACTTTATTGTTTTGCAAATACTTGCTCATTTTGAAATGGATGCCTGCAGCACGTTTCAAAAAAGCTTGGACAGTGGTATGTTTACTACTGTGTTACATCACCTTTCCTTCTAACAACACCCAGTAATCGTTTGGAAATTGAGGACACTAACTGTTGAAGCTTTGTAGGTGGAATTCTTTCCCATTCTTGCTTGATGTATGACTTCAGTTGTTCAGCAGTCCGGGGTCTCTGCTGTCGTATTTTGCGCTTCATAATGCACCACACATTTTCAATGGGCGACGGGTCTGGACTGCAGGCAGGCCAGTCTAGTACCTGCACTCTTTTACTACGAAGCCACGCTGTTGGAACACATGCAGAATGTGGCTTGGCATTGTCTTTCTGAAATAAGCAGGGACGTCCCTGACAAAGATGTTGCTTGGATGGCAGCATGTGTTGCTCCAAAACCTGGATGTACCTTTCAGCATTGATGGTGCCAATACAGATGTGTAAGTTGTCCATGCCATGGGCACTAACACCCCCCCATACCATCACAGATGCTGGCTTTTGAATTTTGCGCTGGTAACAATCTGGATGGTGTTTTTCCTCTTTTTTCTGGATGACATGACGTCCATGATTTCCAAAAACAATTTGAAATGTGGACTCATCAGACCACAGCACACTTTTCCACTTTGCATCTGTACATTTCAAATGAGCTCGGGCCCAGAGAAGGCGGTGATGTTTCTGGATGTTGTTGATGTATGGCTTTTACTTTGCATGGTAGAGTTTTAACTTGCACTTGTAGATGTAGCAACGAACTGTGTTAACTTACAGTGGTTTTCTGAAGTGTTCCTGAGCCCACGCGGTAAGATCCTTTACACAATGAGGTCAGTTTTTAATGCAGAGCCGCCTGAGGGATCAAAGGTCACAGGCATTCAATGTTGGTTTTCGGCCTTGCCGCTTACATGTAGAAAGTTCTCCAGATTCTCTGAATCTTCTGATTATATTATGGACTGTAGATGATGGAATCCCTAAATTCCTTGCAACTGAACGTTGAGAAACATTGTTTTTAAACTTTTGGACTATTTTTTCACACAGTTGTTTACAAAGTGGTGATTCTTGCCCCATCTTTGCTTGTGAATGGCTGAGCCTTTTGGGTATGCTGCTTTTATACCCAATCATGACACTCACCTGTTTCCAAACAGGTGTTCTTTGAGCAGTCATCAACTTTCTTAGTCTTTTGTTGCCCCGTCCCAACTTTTTTGAAATGTGTTGCAGCCATCCATTTCAGAATGAGCAAATATTTGCACAAAAACAATAAAATTTATCAGTTTGAACATTAAATATCTTGTCCTTGTGGTGTATTCAGTTGAATATAGGTTGAAGTCTGTCAGTCACAGTCAGTCAGAGCTGCGTGTCGTCAGAGCGAGCTGCAAAAAGTTTGTACCTGAGTTTTCAGAGGTGGTGTTTGTAGTTGCCATCTGCCACGCCGGTGTTTGCCAACCCGGACAGTGGGAATACCACCTCAACCGGCAACTTAGCCCCGCGACTGGACAGCAACAACGTCCGAGGCCCAACGTGGTGAATTCACTGAGGCCGCGCGCTGCGTCACGAGTGCCGCTTCCCCGAGGCCTCGTGCAGCCACTGCGGATCCATCAGCGCGGAAACACCGAGGCCGCGCGGCACCAGCGCAGTGCAGATCCATCCCGGTGACAAACAACGCAGGCTGTTAACATCGGCGATCGACAAGCTGCTCATAAGCCGACCATGGGGCCTAAGAAGGTTCTGACAGCGGAGGAAGGTGACGATATTAAAAAATCTCTGGACTTTCTATCAGAGGAGATTTCTGTTGTGAAGCAGTAACAGAAATCAATCATGGATCTGGTGGAGGAGGTGAAGGCATTACGGCTCCAGAATGCCGAGAAAGACCGGCATCTGGTGCAGCTGGAAAATAGAGTGGCTGAATTGGAGCAGTACACCAGAATTAACGACGTCATCATCACAGGTCTACACATCAAACCACGGTCCTACGCACGGGCGGTAACAGATGAGAGCGGAGGGGAGCCCAGTGAACAGGAGGTCAGCTCTGTGGAAAAACAGGTTGCTGATTTCCTCCTATCTAAAGGTATAGAAATGGATTTAAATAACATTGAAGCGTGCCACCCTCTGCCCCGCAGAAATGACGGTGATAAACGAACCGTCATCATGAGATTCATCAACAGAAAACACAAAACAGCACTGTTAAAACAAGGAAGAAAACTGAAAGGGACAAACGTATTCATCAATGAACATCTCACCAAACGGAATGCCGACATCGCCAGGAAAGCACGCTTCTTGAAGAAACAGGGAAAAATCCAGCACACATGGACTTCAAACTGTAAAATATTCATCAAACTGAACGGATCACCAGAACAAGCAAAAGTCATGGCAATAAGGAACATCGAGGAGCTGGACAAATATGAACAATAGTGTTTCTTAAAGCGAGGATCTGGACAAATATGACCAATAAGGTATGAGGACACAAACACATCACAACACCATGACACAGACCAGAGGAACCTATTCATCTACTACCTATTCATCTACATCTGGAGACAAGAAGGATATAACTCAAAGGATTGCTGATCATGGAAAAGTAGAACTGAGAATATTTAAATACACAGACCACAATGTACTGGACTTGGAGCATGATATAGACCCGGACAATAATTTCTTCTCAAATATCAATGACAGTTGTTGCTATTATACAGATGAACAGTTTAATCGGATCATTAAAACGGATAACAAATTATCAATAATCCATTTCAACAGCAGAAATCTATATGCAAACTTTAACAACATTAAAGAATATTTAAGTCAGTTTAAAAAAATATTTAACAAAATTGCTATATCAGAAACATGGATCAATGAAGATAAAGGAATGGATTTTGAACTGGATGGATATGAATTTAATTGTGTAAACAGAAAGAATAAGAGTGGAGGAGGAGTGGCTGTGTATGTGGATAAGAACATGGATTATAAAATAGTAGACAATATGACAACTGTGATTGATAACTTATTAGAATGTATAACTATTGAAATATGTGAAGAAAAAAGCAAAAATGTATTAGTCAGCTGTATATATAGAGCACCAGGATCTAGTATTGAAACATTCACTGACTGTATGGGAAAAATGTTCTCAAAAACTAATCAAAAAACTGTGTTCATTTGTGGTGACTTAAATATTGATCTGCTCAATCCAAATAAGCATAAAATAACAGATGAATTTATCAGTATAATGTACAGTATGAGTTTATATACAAAAATCACCAGGCCAAGCAGAATTACATCCCATAGTGCTACCTTAATTGATAATATATTCAGCAATGATATTGAGAATAACACTGTGAGTGGATTATTAATCAATGACATTAGTGATCATCTACCAGTTTTCATCGTTTATAATAGAAACCATCGGCGGAATCAGCCAGAGGAGAAAATAAAATACAGGCGAGTGCGGACAGAGGAAAACATGAACACACTAAAGAAGGATTTACAGGAGCAAAACTGGGAAAAGGTATACAGTGAAAGTGATGTTGATAGTGCATATGAAACTTTTTTACAAATATTTACATCATGATCATGATGATACATCATATGATACAAATTGTCCAATTAAACAAGACTACAGAAAACAAAAAATCCAAGCTCGACCATGGATGACGAAAGGGTTACGAAATGCATGTAATAAGAAAAATACACTGTATAGAGAATTCATAAAACTAAAGACTAAAGAGGCAGAAAATAGATATAAGAAATACAAAAATAGATTAACTAATATTATACGGGTATGTAGGAAGGAATATTATAGTAACATATTATATAATAACAAAAACAATATTAAAGGAATATGGGATATATTAAATAGCATTATCAAAAATGGTAATAAAAAACAGAGTTACCCTCAGTATTTCATTGATAATAATGTCAAGAAGGAAAATAAGTGTAGAAGAATTTTTAGGTCCATATTTGAACTGTGATGAACTATCAAGTGTCCTGATCCGAACTGTATGTCCTCTGGTTGAACTAGCAGGTGTTCAACCCAAAAAAAGGGCTCTATTAGTCATTTAGTCTGTCAGGGGCTTTCCAAGGCCTTTTAGGTGCTTTCCCGCAGGCCGCGTGCAGGGGCCTCAGGCCAGCTGCACGTGTGGCTGAGGCCACGTGCGGAGGGGGCCTCAGGCCAGCTGCACCTGTGGCTGAAGGTCTTTTAAAAAAATCAGTTGTAAATCCTTCATGTTTTAATGGGAGCGTTTGTCACATTGAAATAATGGCCTAACACCTGCTTAGGGTTCACTAGAGGACGCTTCCAATAGAAAACCATGTCTTGGGAATGAAATAAATAAAAAAGTCGAAGGAGGAGCGATGCCCGCGGGTCTCCAATAAATAGATGAGCGCGGTTGTCACCTATTCAGTCTCTCTAGAGGACTCAGTTTGTCTAAGCTTTGTGTCGAAGGCTTAAATAAACTTAAAAACTCTGTGCATTTTATCTTGCTTAAGGCTGAATTATTCTAAAGTGTTGTGTCATTTTCTAGCATATCACTTGCAATTAGTTTGTGTTATCTAAAAGACGACATCCTGAGAAGACTAAAGACGAGCCGCGACAGAACTTGGCGAGCCAGCTTCAGGAGGGTCCAGGGGCATTCCGGCAGCCTGGGGCGGTCCAGCTCATCCCTCCAGACCGTAAATAACAGTGATCACGACTAAAAGGTAAGCAGAAACCTTTTATAACTTCTGCACGATCTGGAGGAGTGAGTCGGGATTTCCGCCCAAGTTGACAGGTGATATTTTTAATTGCCTCTTACCCAAAAGAACCTGGACTAAGAAAATTGATAAGAGACTAAAAAAGATAAGATTGAAAATTATCAGGCCTTGTAGATAAAATGCTCAGAAGGTGTGTGTGTTCCCGGGAAAAAGAATGTCTGTGTGAGTGAAAGGTCAGGAATGTTCATGAACTCTGGTGCGGAAAGAGTGCATGGAGAACTAACCTGGATGCTTGGGGAATAATTGGTGTTGAAATTCGTTACTAACGTGCCGGCTGATAGCATGCGCTGTAGGGGTTAATTTAGGGGAGTATACTGACAAATAGATACAAGGTAATACAAGGTTGTTTAAAGAGTTTAACAGAGACTGAAGTGAAATAAGTGAGAAAAAGAGTTTAACAGAGAATACGTGCAGAGGAAGCACAAGATAAGCGCCTGAGGGGGCGCAGTAGAAATACCGTACGTGATAAAGAGATTTAAAAGTGCAAAGTGGCACAGCTGACAGTAAGTAAAAGAGCTCAATAAAGGACGTCATTTTTTAAGAAAAGAGAAAAACTATAAAAAAATAATAAAATAAATAGAGAGTTAGTGCAGAATACATGAGAATTAATGAAGCAGAAAATAGTGCAGTAAGGCACCAGATACACGCTTGTGGGGCGTGGGAGAAGAATAAGTAATTAAGTACACAGTAATATGAGTTTTTTATAAGACAAGAAAAAGAGTATTTTCAGTGCAAAGGCACATTAAGCTCACGAGGAGCTCAGTAAGTGAAAAAAAAAGGTAGAAGAAAGTGCAGAAAGGCACAGGATACGCACGCGAGGCGCGGTAAGGCGTAGAAATAAATGAAATATTGTATGCTCAGAAAGGAGCTTGTGAAAATAATATAGTAAGCACAGGATACGCACGCGAGGTGCGGTAAGGCGTAGAAATAAATGA
>NW_022986612.1:5000-23767 GCF_902500255.1 Thalassophryne amazonica
ATCAACTGACGACTGGAAATTTATGGAAGCAAAAAATCCAAAAGCAACAAAGAAATTGGAGACCTGGATAAATAAACATGACTTTGACGGACGACTGAACCTGACTAGTATCCAGAAGTTGAAGGAAAGGTTAGAAGAGGAACATAAAGGTGATAAGAACAAGAAGCAGAAAATAGGGGCAGATTTAGTGGCATTTTGGGAGGAGGAAGCAGAGAAAAGGAGACTAGAAATTTAGTGTCCCCACTCCTCCCAGTAAAAGCCATTCCCATTTTAGCCAAGGACTTGTTGACGCACCTAAAGTCTGTGGTGCCTGAAAATTGCAGCTGAAAATCTGAATAAGAAGTGGTTGCTTAGTAACAATTGTTTACTTTTAGGTGAAGATGTAATAGTACAACAAGAACCACAAGAACCTCAGAAACAGGCGGCAGGACCGTCTGGAAAATCATTATATCCTCAGGTAGAGGACGAACCACAGCATTATGACTTAGCAGTAGGACCAAAAATAAATTATACTGAAATTACCAGGACAGCTCAGAAAGAAGGAGAGCCATGGACAGAGTTTAGATGCAGATTTGAGAGTGTATTTAAGGTCCACAGTGGCATATTGCCAGGAACACCAGTGTATGAACAACAATTGAAAAACGCTCTGATCCAGCATTCCAACAAGGATATAAAAGCTTGGATACAGAAACATTGGATTGGACTGCCAACAGGCACATTGGAAGAAACACACACCCACTGTTGTCATGCAGAAGAAGTCTTAAAGCAAAAAAAGACAGGAAACAGCGACAAAGGAGTGTATGTAGCACAAGGAGATGATGAAATATATTATCAACAGGGTAACTTAAGACAGCAGAAGAAGTGGAAACGCCCCCAAAAGCCATGGCAAAACAGACAAGGTGGACAGCCACAACGTCAAGGACCATGGCAACCACAACAACAGCGCATGACAAGTTTCTTCAAGTAAAACAAACACATACGTCAATAAGTGCAGCTGCGTGGAAAAACAGTTTATTTCCTTTAATCTTATCATCGAAGGTCAGCTCGTCTGTTGCACTTATCATCTGTTCTGCAAAAGCTTGGAATGTTCCTGTACTCGCACAGCACAAGGTCGTAAATTCACAACTGTCAAAACAACCTCCACTTCTTCACTCCCAGTTCAGACTGACCCCAGCATGCTAAAACAAAGTTGAATAACACGTACATTCTCAGGGTTATTTTAAGACAGGTGCAAAACAGCACAATAACAGAACAAAGACAAAGGTACAAATGTTTAACGGTGATAAACATATATATAAAATCTTTAACATTTCCCTCCTGTTTATCGCCTGTTAAACATATATAGCAGTTATCACCTAGCTTAGCACTTTTTTGCGAGATTTTCACTAAGAGGTTCATCATGGTATGTTCTACAGGCTTACACCCCAGAGGTCATGTCATCATTGTCATCATCATCGGTGTCTGGGTCATCATACTTCCATTGGTCTGGGTACAGGTCATGAGAGCCCTCTTCCTCCTCGTCGTTGTTTTGCCCCAGGAGTGGATATGAAGCTGGTCCCCCTCCTGGTCCTGGACCTATTGCTGTGGTTATCATTCTATTTGCAAGGCCTCGAAGACATGGAATACAACAACATCCACACAATGTTAGAATCGCAGCAAATACTGCTATAGACACTAATAGTGAAGAAATCAAAGACCTCCATTTTCCCATCCCTTCCAGCCACCAGTCCCAGCCTTCGGTGTTTACTCCACTGTGCTCCTTCATCTTCCTGTTCAACGTCCTCAGACCGTCGATGGCTTGAGTGAGGCTGCCATCTGCAGCTGTGTTGTTGGGAATGAATGTGCAGCATTGTTCTCCGAACATGGCACAAACACCTCCTTTTTCTGCCAACAACATATCCAGAGCAATACGGTTCTGGAAGGCCATAAGGGACGTGGCTTCTAACTGTGAATGGACAGCCTTAAATCCTTCCTCAGTCCAATTTCCTAATTTCTGCACATTGTAGTGGATGTAGTTTATTCTGTCTACGTTCTTATTAATTGAACACCACCAACAGATGGAGGATTCAAATCCAGCTGCTATTTGATCAGCCAGTTTATACTCGTCAGGCACTCCTCTGGGGACTCCTATCGCATCAATATATGTTGGATCTTCCACTCCTTTCCAATCTCTTTTTACTCTATGTCTGGCTATGCCTTTCTGCCAGTCTTCAGGAATAAGAGAGGCTGCATATGTCATAACGTCTTCAGGTGTCATGGGCATGGCTTTAACTGGTAACAATAATGATATAAATGCACAATAACCTGACACATTTCTTGGCAGTCTGTCAAAGAGTCTGTTATCACCACACCACCACCATACATCACTCCTACTGACAGGTTTGAATGTGGGATTACTATGGACCACATCCTTACACCAGGCAGTGTGGTTTAAGCTACCCAAAGTCTTACTTGTCCCTGTCAAGTTTACACATGTATGGTTTGCATGCCCAACTTTGCTTGAAAATAAAGGCTTAATCTTAGTCAATTTGGTCAATGGATAGATCTTGTCCCACTTAGAACAATTGTTGTTTGCTGCAATGTATGTCTGTGTCATTACAGTCAACAGACAGTCTGTGGTTAATGTTGCCGGTATTACCTGTAATATAGGTCTGGGTCCCATACATACAACACAGTCCCTCTTTGTAGCTAGTCCTGCTTGTTCTGCCATTAAAAGCCAATTGTTATTTTGTCCACTAATTCCTGTAGTTACTAGGAACCAGTCATCTGTTTTCATGTCCTTTGTAGTTCTTATGGATGCACCCTTTGTCCTGCTGAGATCAGTCATAACTGGTTGCTTTAATGTCTTGTTAGCTGTAGCCATGATATTATCTTCACACAATATCAGGGAGAAGTAGGGGTCAGACCCTGTTTTGTGGACCCACAACAAAAACAACCAACATTCTGAATCCGGTGTTCCTGGTGGGATTATGGATTTGTTTTTTGTATCCACTACAATCAGCAAGCTATCCTCTGTTTGATACATTTTAAGAAATTGGCTTTGGTACTTAGCCCACCCGGTTTGTGCCCATCTAGGCGTCCATCTGTCATACCTATCTGCCACCAAGGTCTCCCATCTCTTATCCTGTTGATCATTTGTCATATACCAATCATAGCCACTATACCATGATCCCTGTTGATCATCCTGTGTCCGTGTCAAGGATGTAAAAGGGATTTTGATTACTACTGAAGCATTTCGGGGAAAGCAGGCCTGTACACCAAATTGATATGCTCTTTGTTTACTACATCGATGCCCTACAGGTATAAGTGGATTGGGGTCTTTGTCCTCTCTTTTTGGCCTATTTAGTTTGTTGATGTGTCCTGTATTGTCGTGTCCGACACTTATGGCTTTCACTAATAAGCCTAATCCAAAAAAGAAAAGTAGCATAATAAGGACTGTCCATGGGGTCCAGGGACCCTCGTTCTTTTTGTTTTTTTTTTTACTTTCGTCATTTCTACACACTACAGCACACCTATGTTCAGAACAGTGGTTTCTTAATGTCTTCTGCTAGCTTTCGTGTCTAGCCTGGATCTTAACACCAAGCTCACACACTATTACTACTGTTACTGTTTACCCCCCCTTAGGACAAGTTTCACAATGTGGGTAGGGCTTTCTCCTAATAAAAAGAGTGAGCATGCGCAACAGTCCTCAGTGCTTTCAGTGCGTATATATACATATGTGTGTGCGTATATATGTGTGTGTGTGTGTGTGTGTGCGTATATATACATATGTATGTGCGTATATATACATATGTGTGTGCGTATATATACATATGTGTGTGCGTATATATATGTGTGTGTGTGTGTGTGCGCGTATATATATGTGTGTGTGTGTGTGTGTGCGTATATATATGTGTGTGTGTGCGCATATATATATGTGTGTGTGTGTGTGTGTGTGTGCGTATATATATGTGTGTGTGTGTGCGTATATATATGTGTGTGTGTGTGCGTATATGTGTGTGTGTGTGTGTGTGCGTATATATATGTGTGTGTGTGTGTGTGTGCGTATATGTGTGTGTGTGTGTGTGCGTATATATACATACGTGTGTGTGCGTATACATACATGTGTGTGTGTGTGTGTGTGTGCGTATATATACATATGTGTGTGCGTATATATACATATGTGTATATGTGTGTGTGTGTATGTGTGTGTGTGTGTGTGTGTGTGTGTGTATATATACCGCAGCTGGTCTCTCTGTGTCAGTCTGATCCCGTCAGATCTCAGAAGCTAAGCAGTGCAGCATCTGGTTAGCACTTGGATGGGAGACCTCTCTGGAACACCAGCGGCTGTGTGTGTGTTTCTCCGGGTGAAACTGGAGTTGCATCAGGAAGGGCATCCGGCGTAAAACTTGTACCAATTACCAATGTGAATCTGGCTATATCCACTGTGGAAACCCCGTCCCGAGACGGGAGCAGCCGAACACACATGTATGTACATACCGTTTACACTGGGACACCAGTAATGTAAAATAAGTACAAATTGAACAGAGAACACTAAGATTGTCAGGATTTCTGACGGATTCTGGTTTTAACTGTCTTTAACCAGTGTCATGTGATAGTTTCTCCACCAGATGGTGCCCTCAGTTATTTTCAAACCTCTATCAGATGAAAGTAGTTGCCAGATACTTGTTGGCATTGTCAGACTTTGCCAGACTCTTGCAGATCTTCCAGATTCTTCAAGAGTCACAATCCATGATCCAGACTGTTACCAGGAGGACCAAGCCTCCCTGTGACCTTGACCGTGTCTTCCTGCTGTGTGCTTAAGATGCCAGAGCTTCCCGCAGCTAAACTTCGGGTAACCTAGCCTCCCCTTTAATTCCTGTATTAGAGCGAACTGTCTTTCCTGGTGTTCCAGACGGTTCCTGCTCAGCTCCCATGCTGCTCTGGCTCCTGGTTCCTAGCTACCTGCACAGCTACATCACTTTGGAACTCCTCAGCTCTCTGCTCAGAGCGCAACTGTGCTACACACCAGTTAAGTTCCTCCTCAACTTAGTGGTATGCTGTTCTCACTCGATCCTGTCTGTCACTGTGCAATGATAAAGAACTGTTCCAAGAACTGTTCCTAAGAACTGCATGAACTCTGATATCAAACAATTAAGAACCCAGCTGTATCAAGTCCTGCTTAATTGGAAGTGTGTCACAACATGCGACACTTGACCTCTGACCTCTGGATACAACTTATGAACAATTCCTGAACAGTAAACTTTATTTCTTAAGAACTTCATTTCCTAACCTCTGAAACAACCTGTGTTAAGATTTGTGTGAATTGTGACTGTTTTGAAGCTCCAGTGTTACGAGTGCATTCACTCACCCCGTGTGTCTTTATTCCCCATAGTACCTGGTTCTGAGGCGAGCCTTCCACCTGGTCCTGGTCCTTGAACCTCAATAATCATTCTCCTTCAAGACTGGCTTGGGATACTGCAGCTCCCTATTTTCACCACCAGGAGACGGGCCATCTCTCCACACACAGGCACACACTACAGCACAGCACTTTTTATTTATTGTTTATAAATAAATATATTTTCCGTTGTACTCCTTCCTGTGTCCAGCTCCCTGAATTTGGGTCCATTGCCTGAAACAGTCTGGTTCCGCCCGGACCCCTAACCATAACAAAGATCTTAATGAATTAGAATAAAGAGCAACTATATCCCTGTGTTGTAGACAACAACAAATTTAGCACTGAGATTTGGACTAGAAAATAATGGACTAGAAGATAAACATATCTTTTGGACCAGAAATCACATAAAAAATAAATAAACAAATAAATGGGCTGAGTTCCTCTTCCCTCTGCTGGCTGAATCAAATTGACTTGAACTGTCTTTTAAAACTTGCTTTGTTGCTACTCGAATATAAGATATGTTTTATAGGATGGATTTGCAGAATTCTGCACACAGAGTCTCAATTTGGTGTTTGTCCCATTGTTTAAACTCTTGGTTGGCGAGCGGGTCCAGACCTCACAACCACAAAGAGACATGGGATCTATGACCGAGTCCAGTATTTGGAGCCAGATTTGAATGGGGATGTCGACTTTGATGTTCTTTTGATGTCACAAAAAGCCCTTCTTGTCTCTCTCACTCATTCTCTCTGTCTCTCTCTCTCACTCACTCTCTCTGTCACTCATTCACTCTCTGTCTCTCTCTCATTCACTCTCTCTCTCTCTCATTCACTCTATCTGTCTCTCTCATTCACTCTGTCTCTCATTCACTCTATCTGCCTCTCTCATTCACTCTATCCGTGTCTCTCAATCTTTCTCTCTATCTGTCTCTCTCTCTCATTCACTCTCTCTCTCTCTCATTCTCTCTATCTATCTCTGTCTCACTCATTCTCTGTCTCTCTCTCATTCTCTCTATCTGTGTCTCTCTCTCTCTCTCATTCACTCTCCTCTCTCACTCTCTCTATGTCTCACTCACTCACTCTCTCTATCTGTCTCTCTCTCTCATTCTCTCTATCTGTCTCTCTCACTCACTCTCTCTGTCTCTCTCTGTCATTCTCTCTATCTGTCTCACTCATTCTCTCTGTCTCTCTCTCTCATTCACTCTGTCTCTCACTCATTCTCTCTATCTGTCTCTCTCTCATTCTCTCTATCTGTCTCTCTCTCATTCTCTCTGTCTCTCTCACTCACTCTCATTCTCTCTCTCTCTCTGTCTCTCTCTCTCTCATTCACTCTCTCTCTCACTCACTATCTGTCTGTCTCTCTCTCACTCTGTCTCTCTATCTCACTCATTCTCTCTGTCTCTCTCTCATTCACTCTGTCTCTCACTCATTCTCTCTATCTGTCTCTCTCTCATTCTCTCTGTCTCTCTCACTCACTCTCTATGTCTCTCATTCTCTCTCTCTCTCTCTCTCTCTCTCATTCACTCTCTCTCTCACTCACTATCTCTCTCTCTCTCTCTCTCTCATTCTCTCTATCTGTCTCTCTCTCACTCACTATCTCTCTCTCTCTCTCTCTCTCTCTCATTCTCTCTATCTGTCTCTCTCTCACTCATTCTCTCTATCTGTCTCACTCATTCACTCTGTCTCTCACTCATTCACTCTGTCTCACTCATTCACTCTCTCTTACTCATTCTCTCTATCTGTCTCACTCATTCATGATTGATTGATTAACCAGCTCCCAATTCAGATCAGGGAGACAGACACCCTCTCTACTTTTAAGATTAGGCTTAAAACTTTCCTTTTTGCTAAAGCTTATAGTTAGGGCTGGATCAGGTGACCCTGAACCATCCCTTAGTTATGCTGCTATAGACGTAGACTGTGGGGGGGTTCCCATGATGCACTGTTTCTTTCTCTTTTTGCTCTGTATGCACCACTCTGCATTTAATCATTAGTGATCGATCTCTGCTCCCCTCCACAGCATGTCTTTTTCCTGGTTCTCTCCCTCAGCCCCAACCAGTCCCAGCAGAAGACTGCCCCTCCCTGAGCCTGGTTCTGCTGGAGGTTTCTTCCTGTTAAGAGGGAGTTTTTCCTTCCCACTGTCGCCAAGTGCTTGCTCACAGGGGGTCGTTTTGACCGTTGGGGTTTTTACATAATTATTGTATGGCCTTGCCTTACAATATAAAGCGCCTTGGGGCAACTGTTTGTTGTGATTTGGCGCTATATAAAAAAAAAGTTGATTGATTGATTGATTCACTCTGTCTCTCTCTCTCATTCTCTCTCTTTCTCTCTCACTCATTTTCTCTATCTGTCTCTCTCACTTACTCTCTCTATGTCTGTCTCATTCTCTCTCATTCTCTCTGTCTCTCTATCTCACTCATTCACTCTATCTGTCTCACTCATTCACTCTTTCTCTCTATCTGTCTCTCTCACTCATTCACTCTGTCTCACTCATTCACTCTGTCTCTCTCACTCATTCTCTCTATCTGTCTCTCTCTCACTCATTCACTCTGTCTCTCTCACTCATTCTATCTGTCTCACTTATTCTCTCTATCTGTCTCTCTCTCATTCTCTCTATCTGTCTCTCTCACTCTGTCTGTCTCATTATCTATCTGTCTCTCTCTCATTCTCTCTGTTTCTCTATCTCACTCACTCTCTCTCTCACTCATTCACTCTATCAATCAATCAATCAATTTTTTTATATAGCGCCAAATCACAACAAACAGTTGCCCCAAGGCGCTTTATATTGTAAGGCAAGGCCATACAATAATTATGTAAAACCCCAACGGTCAATACGACCCCCTGTGAGCAAGCACTTGGCTACAGTGGGAAGGAAAAACTCCCTTTTAACAGGAAGAAACCTCCAGCAGAACCAGGCTCAGGGAGGGGCAGTCTTCTGCTGGGACTGGTTGGGGCTGAGGGAGAGAACCAGGAAAAAGACATGCTGTGGAGGGGAGCAGAGATCGATAACTAATGATTAAATGCAGAGTGGTGCATACAGAGCAAAAAGAGAAAGAAACAGTGCATCATGGGAACCCCCCAGCAGTCTACGTCTATAGCAGCATAACTAAGGGATGGTTCAGGGTCACCTGATCCAGCCCTAACTATAAGCTTTAGCAAAAAGGAAAGTTTTAAGCCTAATCTTAAAAGTAGAGAGGGTATCTGTCTCCCTGATCTGAATTGGGAGCTGGTTCCACAGGAGAGGAGCCTGAAAGCTGAAGGCTCTGCCTCCCATTCTACTCTTACAAACCCTAGGAACTACAAGTAAGCCTGCAGTCTGAGAGCGAAGCGCTCTATTGGGGTGATATGGTACTATGAGGTCCCTAAGATAAGATGGGACCTCATTATTCAAAACCTTATAAGTAAGAAGAAGAATTTTAAATTCTATTCTAGAATTAACAGGAAGCCAATGAAGAGAGGCCAATATGGGTGAGATATGCTCTCTCCTTCTAGTCCCCGTCAGTACTCTAGCTGCAGCATTTTGAATTAACTGAAGGCTTTTTAGGGAACTTTTAGGACAACCTGATAATAATGAATTACAATAGTCCAGCCTAGAGGAAATAAATGCATGAATTAGTTTTTCAGCATCACTCTGAGACAAGACCTTTCTGATTTTAGAGATATTGCATAAATGCAAAAAAGCAGTCCTACATATTTGTTTAATATGCGCTTTGAATGACATATCCTGATCAAAAATGACTCCAAGATTTCTCACAGTATTACTAGAGGTCAGGGTAATGCCATCCACAGTAAGGATCTGGTTAGACACCATGTTTCTAAGATTTGTGGGGCCAAGTACAATAACTTCAGTTTTATCTGAGTTTAAAAGCAGGAAATTAGAGGTCATCCATGTCTTTATGTCTGTAAGACAATCCTGCAGTTTAGCTAATTGGTGTGTGTCCTCTGTCTTCATGGATAGATAAAGCTGGGTATCATCTGCGTAACAATGAAAATTTAAGCAATACCGTCTAATAATACTGCCTAAGGGAAGCATGTATAAAGTGAATAAAATTGGTCCTAGCACAGAACCTTGTGGAACTCCATAATTAACTTTAGTCTGTGAAGAAGATTCCCCATTTACATGAACAAATTGTAATCTATTAGACAAATATGATTCAAACCACCGCAGCGCAGTGCCTTTAATACCTATGGCATGCTCTAATCTCTGTAATAAAATTTTATGGTCAACAGTATCAAAAGCAGCACTGAGGTCTAACAGAACAAGCACAGAGATGAGTCCACTGTCCGAGGCCATAAGAAGATCATTTGTAACCTTCACTAATGCTGTTTCTGTACTATGATGAATTCTAAAACCTGACTGAAACTCTTCAAATAGACCATTCCTCTGCAGATGATCAGTTAGCTGTTTTACAACTACCCTTTCAAGAATTTTTGAGAGAAAAGGAAGGTTGGAGATTGGCCTATAATTAGCTAAGATAGCTGGGTCAAGTGATGGCTTTTTAAGTAATGGTTTAATTACTGCCACCTTAAAAGCCTGTGGTACATAGCCAACTAACAAAGATAGATTGATCATATTTAAGATCGAAGCATTAAATAATGGTAGGGCTTCCTTGAGCAGCCTGGTAGGAATGGGGTCTAATAAACATGTTGATGGTTTGGATGAAGTAACTAATGAAAATAACTCAGACAGAACAATCGGAGAGAAAGAGTCTAACCAAATACCGGCATCACTGAAAGCAGCCAAAGATAATGATACGTCTTTGGGATGGTTATGAATAATTTTTTCTCTAATAGTTAAAATTTTGTTAGCAAAGAAAGTCATGAAGTCATTACTAGTTAAAGTTAACCTGGGGTTGTTCTTATTTTCTTCAATTTTGATGAGTAGAAAGATGTCCTAGCTTTACGGAGGGCTTTTTTTTATAGAGCAACAGACTCTTTTTCCAGGCTAAGTGAAGATCTTCTAAGTTAGTGAGACGCCATTTCCTCTCCAACTTACGGGTTATCTGCTTTAAGCTACGAGTTTGTGAGTTATACCACGGAGTCAGGCACTTCTGATTTAAAGCTCTCTTTTTTAGAGGAGCTACAGCATCCAAAGTTGTCTTCAATCAGGATGTAAAACTATTGACGAGATACTCTATCTCACTTACAGAGTTTAGGTAGCTACTCTGCACTGTGTTGGTATATGGCATTAGAGAACATAAAGAAGGAATCATATCCTTAAACCTAGTTACAGCGCTTTCAGAAAGACTTCTAGTGTAATGAAACTTATTCCCCACTGCTGGGTAGTCCATCAGAGTAAATGTAAATGTTATTAAGAAATGATCAGACAGAAGGGAGTTTTCAGGGAATACTGTTAAGTCTTCTATTTCCATACCATAAGTCAGAACAAGATCTAAGATATGATTAAAGTGGTGGGTGGACTCATTTACTTTTTGAGCAAAGCCAATAGAGTCTAATAATAGATTAAATGCAGTGTTGAGGCTGTCATTCTCAGCATCTGTGTGGATGTTAAAATCGCCCACTATAATTATCTTATCTGAGCTAAGCACTAAGTCAGACAAAAGGTCTGAAAATTCACAGAGAAACTCACAGTAACGACCAGGTGGACGATAGATAATAACAAATAAAACTGGTTTTTGGGACTTCCAATTTGGATGGACAAGACTAAGAGTCAAGCTTTCAAATGAATTAAAGCTCTGTCTGGGTTTTTGATTAATTAATAAGCTGGAATGGAAGATCGCTGCTAGTCCTCCGCACCGGCCCGTGCTACGAGCATTCTGACAGTTAGTGTGACTCGGGGGTGTTGACTCATTTAAACTAACATATTCATCCTGCTGTAACCAGGTTTCTGTAAGGCAGAATAAATCAATATGTTGATCAATTATTATATCATTTACCAACAGGGACCTAGAAGAGAGAGACCTAATGTTTAATAGACCACATTTAACTGTTTTAGTCTGTGGTGCAGTTGAAGGTGCTATATTATTTTTTCTTTTTGAATTTTTATGCTTAAATAGATTTTTGCTGGTTATTGGTGGTCTGGGAGCAGGCACCGTCTCTACGGGGATGGGGTAATGAGGGGATGGCAGGGGGAGAGAAGCTGCAGAGAGGTGTGTAAGACTACAACTCTGCTTCCTGGTCCCAACCCTGGATAGTCACGGTTTGGAGGATTTAATAAAATTGGCCAGATTTCTAGAAATGAGAGCTGCTCCATCCAAAGTGGGATGGATGCCGTCTCTCCTAACAAGACCAGGTTTTCCCCAGAAGCTTTGCCAATTATCTATGAAGCCCACCTCATTTTTTGGACACCACTCAGACAGCCAGCAATTCAAGGAGAACATGCGGCTAAACATGTCACTCCCGGTCTGATTGGGGAGGGGCCCAGAGAAAACTACAGAGTCCGACATTGTTTTTGCAAAGTTACACACCGATTTAATGTTAATTTTAGTGACCTCCGATTGGTGTAACCGGGTGTCATTACTGCCGACGTGAATTACAATCTTACCAAATTTACGCTTAGCCTTAGCCAGCAGTTTCAAATTTCCTTCAATGTCGCCTGCTCTGGCCCCCGGAAGACAATTGACTATGGTTGCTGGTGTCGCTAACTTCACATTTCGCAAAACAGAGTCGCCAATAACCAGAGTTTGATCCTCGGCGGGTGTGTCGTCGAGTGGGGAAAAACGGTTAGAGATGTGAACGGGTTGGCGGTGTACACGGGGCTTCTGTTTAGAACTACGCTTCTTCCTCACAGTCACCCAGTCGGCCTGCTTTCCCGGCTGCTCGGGATCTGCCAGGGGGTAACTAACGGCGGCTAAGCTACCTTGGTAAGCACCGACTACAGGGGCCTGGCTAGCTGTAGAATTTTCCACGGTGCGGAGCCGAGTCTCCAATTCGCCCAGCCTGGCCTCCAAAGCTACGAATAAGCTACACTTATTACAAGTACCATTACTGCTAAAGGAGGCCGAGGAATAACTAAACATTTCACACCCAGAGCAGAAAAGTGCGGGAGAGACAGGAGAAGCCGCCATGCTAAATCGGCTAAGAGCTAGTAGCGACGCTAAGCTAGCGGATTCCTAAAAACACACAAAGTGAATAATGTGTAAATAATTTAGAGGTGATTCAGCAGAAGGAGTGCTTTAGTTAAGGCACGTAAAGATTACACTGGGAAACAAATCTTAATCTAGATAACTAGATCAATCTAACTGCGCAGATTAAACAGCTAACAGATACAGAAAAACACCGCTGTGCTCCGGAACAGGAAGTGATACAATACCGCAGTGAGAGCCAACCACCAGTAGAGGCAAGCAAGAGGGGATCACCTCTATCTGTCTCACTCATTCACTCTGTCTCTCTCTCGTTCTCTCTCACTCATTCACTCTATCTGTCTCTCTCATTCACTCTCTCTGTCTGTCTCATTCTCTCTCATTCTCTCTATCTGTCTCTCTATCTCACTCATTCACTCTATCTGTCACAGTCATTCACTCGGTCTCTCTCACTCTTTCTCTCTATCTGTCTCTCTCTCACTCATTCACTCTGTCTCACTCATTCACTCTATCTGTCTCACTCATTCTATCTGTCTCTCTCTCACTCATTCTCTGTCTCTCTCTTTCTCTCTATCTGTCTCTCTCACTCATTCTCTCTGTCTCTGTCACTCACTCTCTCTATGTCTGTCTCATTATCTATCTGTCTCTCTCTCATTCTCTCTATCTGTTTCTCTGTCTCACTCACTCTCTGTCTCTCTGTTGGGTTTGCACCCCGTTTTTAAAGAAATGAGAGGCACAAACACTGAAAAGAAACCAGTCAGAGAGAGGCAAATATATATATTTTTTGCTCTGCGCAGAGGAGGAGAACAATGAAGCAGCTTGTAAGTGCTCAGCTACAAAGCTCTCCTAAAATCTCCTCCTCTGGCCCAGCCTTTTATTTAGTTCATCAACATGAGAAAAAACAAACAAGGACAGTTGGGAGAGGTTACACATGAGTCATGTCTGCAAGAGGGTGATAGAAAAGCGAGGTAACGGCTGAAACCTTCCATTCCTGCAACATGAGCCTTGTGGCTCGTCAAAGCAGGATAAGGCAAAATGAAAAATAGTTTGCTCAATCATGAAGAATGCAGACAACAAGTCTTTCTTTCTAAAACCTCCTCTTCTCACTAAGAGGAAAAATAATAAGCATAAACTATAAGAAAATAAATAATAATACTATAAGCATAAACTAAAGAAAATAAATGATAATAAAATCCTTGACATAATCCTCCCTGTTTATCATTTATTTACATAAGTTTGTCATGTCCAAAACACACTTCAATAGAAAATTTGTCCACTTTAACCACTTGTCTTGTTACATTTTCAGCTAAAGCTTCATAGGCTAAGAGTGTGTTAACTCATCACGTCAACAGTTCAAGCTTGAACTGGAGTTGTGAGCTTTTCAATATCATCATAATTCTCAACACAGTCATTATAGTTTTCTCCACTAAGGTCTGACTGTTTCAATGCTTGATATTTTGGCATAGTTTGTTGGAAAGCCAGATTACACTGTACAAATGTATTTGACACCATTTTGCCAACCATTGTTTTGATATAAGGGATCACACAACACATGCAAAGTCCAATCAGAATTAGGACTATAATAACTGGTGTCATTATTTTCAATAGTAACTGCCACCATGGTCCTGAAGTCAACCAGGACCAGGGATCCCACTGGCTCACGGCTAGGGTGTTTTTATGCATTGCATCACGAAGTTTATTCAGCTCTTCCAATGCGTCCTGCACATCCACTGAATGAATGGAGTCTGGGATGAAAGTACAGCATGTTGTGTTCAGCAGAACACAAACTCCTCCCTGTGAACCAGTAAGCAAATCTAAAACCATGCGATTTTGCATCACCATGGTACATAAAGCATCTATTTCAGTATTTTGAGCGGCTACTATTTTCTCAGTTACATTCATGAACAGACCCAATCGATAATTCAGAGTTTCAATCATTAATTAATTTTTTCCCACTCCTATCCAGGGGAACAATGAATGTGCTATTTTATCTCCTACAGACCACAACTTCTGGTCCTCCGGTACATCCGAGCCCCACATGTGATCATGTGGCAACACATCTGAGTATATTGATCTCCTCCGTCTGGTGCTGCCATTCTTCTCTGTGGGGGTCCTTGGCACTACCACATATGTATGGTCAGTCACCTGGGTAGGTGCACACACACCACCCCAATTTGGTGGGAGACTCATGTACAGCCTGGAACCACAAAGCCAATAGATGTCATCATACACCGGAGTACCATTTACAGGTGGTAGCAAAAACTTACTAACATAAGCACATGATTCATCCGTTCCCCATGCGATGAAAATAAGTACCATCCACATAATATGTTTTGGTTAGGCTTAAATTATTTGATAAAACATACGTTTGGGTACACAGACGTTTCCTAATTGTACTTACAGTTTTATTCCCTGTCCCGTAAAAGCAAATCGGGAATGGCCGTTGTGATGACAATTTAACGTGATGATATTTTTGCATTTCCCTTCAGTCTAGTCAATGGAGCAGCACTTGGGCACGCTTGTACGTCTTCTGTTGAAGTCCCTATCATATAAGTGGTTGCACTGAGGCAAGTGGTGTTACGTCTTATCAGATTTGCTGAGAACTGCTGCCCCCGAAATACAGTTTGATTATGCATCCGTATGATAAGACATTCTGTCACCCTAGCAGGGTACGGTTTAGCCGTCAGAGCTGGGTGTGTTGAGGATATAGGCATTTGCGAACAAACATAACAATTAGTAACGTAATTCCATAGCCAATAAATGAACATCTCTGTACCACAAATTAGTATGGTATATATGAGGGTGTCCATCTGTCTCATTCACATTATGAATAAACCTCTTCTGACGTTGCTTCCGTTGTTCTCTGGCTCGGTCCACAGTGAGCTGCAATTCTTGGGTCAACCACCAGGCCAGGAATCCGAGGAGCACGAAACACACTAAGATCACAACGCAACCGGCTGCCCTACCAACAGTCCGGCAGCGGCGGCGCTCAGCACGCCGCTCCGGGGTCTTCTGTAGTTCAGTCATGATTGCTAGGATACAGTGTTGTTAACCAACCTCACCTAATAGTGCAAGGATCTCCCTGCTTCACTGGCGTTGAGACAATCTATTGCTAATTAAATAGACTCCCTTTGTAGCCAGACTTCCCCTTACACTGTGGAGGCAGCCAACACACGCTGTATCTTACAGTGACTTAGATGTATCCACGTTGATCTCTCTGCTATCTTTACTGCAGTTGGTGTTGTTAACAGCACTTGGTATGGACCTTCCCAACGAGGACTGGACCAGTTCTTCCTCTTAATCACTCTGATGAACACCCAGTCTCCTGGCTGGACTACTGGAAGGCCGTCCTGTGGAAGATCAAAATTATTCGGCAGTAAATGTGTTTGAGTTATCTCTTTCTGTGTTAATGTCTTTTTCATAAAATCTGCTAATGTTTGTTCCTCATCTGCTGTTTTAGTATCCATGTCAAAAATTGGTAGACGATATGGTCGTCCATAAAGTATCTCAAATGGTGTTAAACCTGATGGTGTTGGTGTTATTCTCATATACATTTTATTAGGTCCAAACATTCAATCCAGGTTCGTTTTGTTTCTTCCATACATTTCCTTAATCTTATTTTTATTGTGCCCTTTGTCCTTTCCACTAATCCTGCACTTTGTGGGTGGTAAGCACAATGATGTTTTAACTTAATTTTCATGTGTTCTGCTACTCTTTGTACAACTTCATTTACAAAATGTGTTCCATTATCACTGTACAATGTCTCTGGTATTCCATAATACGGAATAATTGTCTTACACAGTGCTTTTGCTACTGTTAAAGCATCTGCTTTTTGTGATGGAACAATTTCTACCCATTTTGAAAAGGCATCAATTAATACTAGACAGTATTGATAAGGTCCACATCGATTTAGTTCAATAAAGTCCATATGAACAATTTGAAAAGGATACTGTGGTTTTGGGAATTGCCCTCTCCAGGGTCTTATATTTCCCTGTGGGTTGTGTTTCAATCAGGTAACACAGGCTTTACAAATATTTTTTGAATATAAATTAAATCCATAGGTAGTAAAGTATTGGCCTACCATATGTACCATCCCCCCACTCATTCTCTCTATCTGTCTCTCTCATTCTCTCTATCTGTCTCTCTCATTCTCTCTTCTCTCTCTCTCTCACTCATTCACTCTGTCTCTCTCTCTCATTCTCTCTATCTGTCTCTCTCTCTCTCTCACTCATTCTCTATCTGTCTCACTCATTCTCTCTGTCTCTCTCTCACTCATTCTCTCTGTCTCTCTCACTCATTCTCTATCTGTCTCACTCATTCTCTCTGTCTCTCTCTCTCATTCTCTCTATCTGTCTCTCTCTCTCTCACTCATTCTCTATCTGTCTCACTCATTCTTTCTGTCTCTCTCTCACTCATTCTCTCTATCTGTCTGTCTCTCTCACTCACTCTCTGTCTGTCTCTCTCACTCACTCACTCTGTCTGCCTTTGTCTCTCTCACTCACTCTCTATCTGGCTGTCTCTCTCTCTCTCTCTCTCTCTCTCTCTCTCTCTCTCTCTCTCTCTCTCTCTCTCTCTCTCACTCTCTCACTCTCTCTATGTCTGTCTCTATCTCTCTCTCACTCTCTGTCTGTCTCTATCTCTCTCACTCACTCTCTCTGTCTCTCTCATTCTCTCTATCTGTCTCACACTCATTCTCTCTATCTCTCTCTCATTCTCTCTCTCTCTCATTCTCTCTATCTGTCTCTCTCTCATTCTCTCTGTCTCACTCATTCTCTCTGTCTCTCTCTCATTCTCTCTCACTCACTCTCTAAGTCTCTCTCTCTCACTCACTCTATCTGTCTGTCTCTCTCTCATTCTCTCTGTCTCTCATTCTCTCTCACTCACTCTCTAAGTCTCTCTCTCACTCACTCTATCTGCACCTAGCTCCTACTTCTTCAACCTGGAGAAGACCACAGCTCATCAGCAGCCGATGACCTGTCTTCGCCTTCCTGACGGACGGGTGACGAGTGACTCGGCGGAGATGCGGAGACACGCGAGGGACTTCTATTCGGTTCTTTACGGTGCTGCTGACTGTGACGAGGCCTGTGCGGCTGGTCTTCTACAGGATCTCCCCCAGCTGGTGGCCTCGGAGCGAGAGGCCCTGGACTCCCCCATCACGCTGGAGGAACTGACGGTGGCGGTACGCCAGATGGCACCTGGGAAAGCTCCGGGCATCGATGGCCTTCCGGTGGACTTCTATAGACATTTCTGGGGTGTTCTTGGGGTGGATATTTTGGAAATGTTGCAGGAGAGCATCGCGACTGGGTGTCTGCCCACGTCGTGTTGCCGTGCTGTTCTGTCCCTTTTGCCTAAGAAAGGGGGATCTAGCTTCGTTGCAGAATTGGAGGCCGGTCGCACTTCTTTGTGCGGATTACAAACTTTTTTCTAAGGTGTTGGCGAACAGGTTAAAGACTGTTTTGGATTTGATCATTCACAAGGATCAGTCTTATTGTGTGCCTGGTAGAACTATTTTGGACAATCTTTTTTTGATGAGAGATATGTTTGATTTGTGTACTATGGGGGTCTTGGATTGTGGGTTTGTGTCACTGGATCAAGAAAAGGCGTTTGATCGGGTTCACCACGGGTTTTTGTTCTCCACTTTGAGGGCGTTTGGTTTTGGTGACGGGTTTATTTCTTTTGTTAAGGTACTGTACCACGGGGCTTCAGTTTTGGTTAAGGTAGGGGGAGGGCTGACCTGCCCTGTCCCCGTGACATGGGGTATACGACAGGGCTGCCCCATTTCGGGTCAACTGTATTCTATAGTCATTGAACCGCTTTTGTGTCGCCTCAGGGCCCGGCTGTCTGGCCTTGTTTTGCCGGGCTTTCACCAAGGTGCTCCTCTGGTGCTCTCTGCATATGCAGATGACATCACGGTTTTTGTTAAGAATCAGGCGGATGTTGATGAGTTATTGGATAGTTTACGGCTTTATGAGACGGGAACCGCTGCTAGGGTAAATTGGGGGGAGAGTGAGGCTGTTCTGATGGGAAGGTGGCGGGACGCTGCTGCTCCCCATCTGCCGCATGGTTTGCGGTGGGGAGTGGAGGGGTTGAAGGTGCTGGGTGTGTTTCTGGGAACGGAAGGGTTTTGTCAGAAGAATTGGGAGGGCATGGTGGAGAAGGTGTGTGCCAGACTGTCCAAATGGCAATGGTTGCTGCCCCAGTTGTCTTACAGGGGGCTGGTTCTGGTCGCTAATTGGCCGCTTCGGCGCTGTGGCACAGACTGTCTGTTCTCCCTCCACCACACGGCCTTATTGAGCGCCTGCAGCGGATGTTGGTGGATTTTTTCTGGTCGGGTCATCACTGGATCAGGGCTCC
>NW_022986613.1:0-3191 GCF_902500255.1 Thalassophryne amazonica
ATCAGTCTAGAAAGTGATTTACGAAGCCCCAGTATCAAGTAAATGGTAAATGGACTGCATTTATATAGCGCTTTTCCATCTGAATCAGACGCTCAAAGCGCTTTACAATTATGCCTCACATTCACCCCGATGTCAGGATGCTGTCATACAAGGCGCTCACTACACACCGGGAGCAATAGGAGATTAAAGGCCTTGCCCAAGGGTCCTTAGTGATTTTCCAGTCAGGCGGGGATTTGAACCCATGATCTTCTGGACTCAAGCCCAACACCTTAACCACTAGACCATCACCTCCCCCAAGTGGATGACAAATATTATTTGTTGATGTTTACACATTTATTGTTCTATGAATTATTTCTAGAATTTGTGTATATAAACAACTGTTTTCACATTTGAACAGAAATTATGACAGTTGTATTTATAATAGCTTCTAAAGGACTTATATCACTACATAAGACACTCACATTACATAGCTGGTTTGTTGGATTATAGTTTGTATATACATCAGCATATATTTAATAATTTTGAAGAAGTCTTTATAATAATGTGTTTTTTTCATTATAGTCTAAGTTGATTCACTGTGCCCCGTGAATTAGTATTCGGGGCACAGTGAATTAAAAATTTTTTAACTCAATTTTAAACACCTGTAAATTACACTTGGGGAGAAATAAATAACACAGCCTTATAAACAATAACTTGCTGTATTACATCCACAACAAAATGACCTAAACCTATGCATATTGTGTTTATGCTGCCACAAAACAACATTTCTGATCCACTGTGCCCCAGTTTCCCCTGCTTAAGGCCAACTCCATAACACGCACTTGTTTTTTTATAATATTCTTGTAATTTTAATCTTTTTACTTGTCTTTTATTTGTGTCTCTGTAATCGTGTAGCTGTGTTTTATATTTGCTGCTGCCTATCTTAACCAGGTCTCCCTTGAAAAAAGGTTCTTAATCGAAACAGGATTTTCCTGGTTAAATAAAGGTTAAATAAATAAATACCTGAACATAACAAATCCAAACAAACTTTGTGTGAACTGTCCTGTGAAACGCTAATACAATATTGTGTTGCCACTTTGAAGGATACAAGCACCATCATCAGCCCAGTAACTGAGTCTGAAACATCTTGAACAACCAGAGTTACTTTTGACTGATACAACATTATGGCATCAGTTTATTTCAAAAGCCACAAGGAAAAAGTACAGGACGGCCAAGATATCTTAACATATTGTCCACGATAGCTCTTTATGAAACAATACAATTACCTTGTTGTAATTTCAACATTTCCAGAAATATCAACAGCATTACTCATCCTTAGCATGTAACAAAATTTATGCAGTATCAAATAAAAAACCCATAAGATGGTTGAATTGCTAGCATAGCCTAAAAAAAAAAAAAAAAAAAACTGAATACAGTATCCCTTGTATATGCATAGGTTGTGCTCGGTTCTGGTTCTTGAATTCCAAATTTGATGTTTGTTCAGAGAATTTAACATGTTCAATCCCAAATTCTTGGCAATATCAGCTTACTCACCCCACTGAAGTCCCTGTTAAGAGTCACAAAATCCATGTAGGTTGCATGCACACAGAATGGGCCAAAGTTGCGTTGAAGCCAACGCCTACTGTCATTCACACCTTCAACACAGGATAAACCTGACAAAGACAATTTTATTTTTTTTAATGTGTTGCATTGGCTTGATATTATCCTCACAAACACACAATTCTTGAAACCAAGTGTGTGTGTGTGTGTGTGTTTTTGTTTGTTTTTTTCATTATCTAACATACCTGATGAGGACTGTGCCATCAGATATTCCTTTAAAAATGAGAAAATCAGCACAGTCTGGTTTTGGGAGAGATGACTGTCGACACTGCCGAAACCCTTGACACTGTGAAGACAACATTTCTTTTGTTTACCTTTATCCCACTAAGACAGCAGTTTAATATGACAGGGGGTAATAGAGTTCCACTCACATTTCTTGATAAGATGCACAACTGATGTTTTTTGAAATCAAATTAATTGTTGTGACATTAATGCTGGGTAGGAATAGTACAAGGTTTTTGTTGAACCATATGTCAACTTCTTGAGCACGTAGCATGGGTAGTTGTGGACCAAGTGCCATCAGCGTCATACTTAAAACAATGTCTCGCACTTTTGGATCAATGGTTGTGTTGCGCTAAACCAAAACAGGAAACACATTCATCAGGAAATATAACAGGACTTATAAGCACAATATTTCATCACTTGTTCACCAAATGGAGTGAAAATGTTGGGTTTGGCTTGAAGTGTGTAGGACTATTTTTTTTTTTGTGGATCCAGACAAAGGGTGGAATCCTTACATTTTAAAACACATTTTTGACAGCAGGAAGGAGATAACACCTTCTTCTTCTCCTGTATTTTATTTTTAATTAAACCTGGTGAAACATATGGGCCTAACCTGAATTAGAAAAAGCAAAACAAAACAAAACAAAAAACAACACCAACAAAAAACAATAGATTGTATGGTGCATGCAGAAAGTAAGAAAGTATTCACAGTGCTTCACTTTTTCCATGTTTGGTTATATTATAGCCTTCTTCTAAAATGGAGTAAATGACATTTTCCCTCAGAATTCTACACACAATACCCCATAATGACAATGTGAAAAAGCTTTTTTTTGTTGCAAAAATTTTAGATTTTTGCAAATTTATTAAAAATAAAATAAGAAATCACATGAACATAAGTATTCTCAGCTTTTGCCATGAAGCTCAAAATTGAGCTCAGGTGCCTCCTGTTTCCACTGAACATCCTTGAGATGTTTCTGCAGCTTAATTGGAGTCCACCTGTGGTAAATTCAGTTGATTGGACATGATCTGGAAAGGCACACACCTATCTACATATAAGGTCCCACAGCTAACAGTCAGCGCACAACAGTCAAAGGAATTGTCTGTAGACCTCCGAGACAGGACTGTCTCGAGGCAAAAATCTGGGAAGGGTACAGAAACATTTCTGCTGCTTTAAAGGTCCCAATGACCACAGTGGCCTCCATCATCCATAAATGGAAGAAGTCTGGATCCACCAGCACTCTTTCTAGAGCTGGCCGCCATCTAACTGGAGCAATCAGGATGGTCAGTGTTCAGAGTTCCAACATTCCTCTGTGGAGGGAGGAGAACCTCCCAGAAGAACAACCATTTCTGCTGCAATCCACCAATCAGGA
>NW_022986613.1:3291-23655 GCF_902500255.1 Thalassophryne amazonica
ATTTGCAGATCTGCAGGATTTGCAAACCCTCAATCCCAATTTTTCTGTTGTACGTAACTGAACTGACCGCAGTCTTGTCTATTCAAATTAAAAATTCCACTTTTTTTTTGTATTGATTGCTCTTTGATTTTGTCCATGCCCTTTTAGACTGACTCCATTTCACAGCTCCGTCCTTCTCAGTTGGCACAAGTTCTACAGAGCTCAGGGAACATCAATAATACAGACACAGTCAGGCTCGTATTTGACCGGCTCGAGCAGAACGATGGCTTTGAAAATGTGGAGGTTTTGCTCACTGAACTCACAGACAATGCACCGGTAAGCTTCCCTCTGACATTGCGCAAGAAGAAAATTCCCATTCTTTAAAACAAGCAAAGTCAAATTATACATATGCATCTACTTCTATACATCAGTTACAGTGTTCTTATTGTATCAGATGATTGAGAACATTCCTTTTGCTCTTCAACTGCTTGCTAATGACTTCTGAACTACGTGCAACATGCAAACTGTGTAACATGTATCTGATTTCATATTTTGTAATTGGACAGAATATTGTGATTGAGTCCAGTGCAAGAGATCTCGCAATGAATCGGACCTTTGACCTCATCGCGCCCCGTCTTCCAAGCTTCAGTGAAAATGAGTGGAACCGGTGGTTCCTCGATTTGCTAAGACCTTGTCTGGCAAGCTTCAACCCGTTGATGCTCATGAATGTAACGTCGTTCATAAACTGCACAAACTATCGTGCTGTGTAAGCACTGCAAACATAAACACACCATGTTTCCAATTAATAAAATGTTAAAGAGGAATTTGATTATACTTATTGTGTTGACCCTTTGCAGTGTGAAGGGGCTGAGCCATGTTTACTCCACAACACCTCCGGAAAGACAAAGAGCAAATGCTGCAGTTTTGCTCAACTTCTTGAAGGATTCTGCTAGTGAATTCAACACACCAGGTAGGTCTGATGAAGTAAACTGGACCACATGTTTTTTCTTTGGGTGACTTGGAATTGTGCCACATTTTGTCAGATTGTACTGAGAACAGACTCAGTGTAGGAGTCAGTCTTCATGGGTCCAAACGTTTGAACCCGAATTGAAATGGGCCTGTAGAGCACTTGCTTTACTTCAGTTCATGCTCACCTCTCCAGTGGTGTCCATATAAACTGATTAAGAAAGGAGTTTACGTTTGTCTGTTGGATCTGTTATCTGAATGGTCCTGATTTGGAACCCGTAACTCCCCTGTTCCCCTGTGAGTTAAGGAATAAATAGAAAGTTTGCTGAAATATGATAAAATTGCTTTTTTCTTTTTCGTTCCTTAGCTTGCAGGAAAGGAATTCAGAACGATGCAGAATTTCTTGAGAAAAACCTGGGCTCATTTGTAGAGCAGGCTACCTTCACAGACCTGGAAGCTTTCAACATCTCCATCGTAAGTAATATTTTTTTTCTATTCAAACTGTTTTAAAAAGACCCAATGATCCAATTTATCACTGCTGAAAGTTTACAATCTTCAGCTCAAGTCTTTGTGTACAAGTTATAGATGTGAAAATTGAGTCTATTAATGTTTTATAATGTTAGTATAATCAAATGTCCTTCTTTGTCATAAATACCATTTATTATTTGTTTAATGAAGTACGTATGCCAGTGATGGTGAACCCTTGATTTTGTCCATGCCCTTTTAGACTGGTGCCATTTCACAGCTCCGTCCTTCTCAGTTGGCACAAGTTCTACAGAGCTCAGGGAACATCAATAATACAGACACAGTCAGGCTCGTATTTGACCGGCTCGAGCAGGGCAATGGCTTTGAAAATGTGGAGGTTTTGCTCACTGAACTCACAAAAAATGCACCGGTAAGCTTCCCTCTGACATTGGGGTAAGAAGAAAATTCCCATTCTTTAAAACAAGCAGAGTCAAATTATACATATGCATCTACTTCTATACATCAGTTACAGTGTTCTTATTGTATCAGATGATTGAGAACATTCCTTTTGCTCTTCAACTGCTTGCTAATGACTTCTGAACTACGTGCAACATGCAAACTGTGTAACGTGTATCTGATTTCATATTTTGTAATTGGACAGAATATTGTGATTGAATCCAGTGCAAGAGATCTCGCAATGAATCGGACCTTTGACCTCATCGCGCCCCGTCTTCCAAGCTTCAGTGAAAATGAGTGGAACCTGTGGTTCCTCGATTTGCTAAGACCTTGTCTGGCAAGCTTCAACCCGTTGATGCTCATGAATGTAACGTCGTTCATAAACTGCACAAACTATCGTGCTGTGTAAGCACTGCAAACATAAACACACCATGTTTCCAATTAATAAAATGTTAAAGAGGAATTTGATTATACCTATTGTGTTGACCCTTTGCAGTGTGAAGGGGCTGAGCCATGTTTACTCCACAACACCTCCGGAAAGACAAAGAGCAAATGCTGCAGTTTTGCTCAACTTCTTGAAGGAGTCTGCCGGTGAATTCAACACACCAGGTAGGTCTGATGAAGTAAACTGGACCACATGTTTTTTCTTTGGGCGACTTGGAATTGTGCCACATTTTGTCAGATTGTACTGAGAACAGACTCAGTGTAGGAGTCAGTCTTCATGGGTCCAAACATTTGAACCCGAATTGAAATGGGCCTGTAGAGCACTTGCTTTACTTCAGTTCATGCTCACCTCTCCAGTGGTGCCCATATAAACTGATCAAGAAAGGAGTTTACGTTTGTCTGTTGGATCTGTTATCTGAATGGTCCTGATTTGGAACCCGTAACTCCCCTGTTCCCCTGTGAGTTAAGGAATAAATAGAAAGTTTGCTGAAATATGATAAAATTGCTTTTTTCTTTTTCGTTCCTTAGCTTGCAGGAAAGGAATTCAGAACGATGCAGAATTTCTTGAGAAAAACCTGGGCTCATTTGTAGAGCAGGCTACCTTCACAGACCTGGAAGCTTTCAACATCTCCATCGTAAGTAATATTTTTTTCTATTCAAACTGTTTTAAAAAGACCCAATGATCCAATTTATCACTGCTGAAAGTTTACAATCTTCAGCTCAAGTCTTTGTGTACAAGTTATAGATGTGAAAATTGAGTCTGTTAATGTTTTTATAATGTTAGTATAATCAAATATCCTTCTTCTTGTCCATGCCCTTTTAGACTGGTGCCATTTCACAGCTCCGTCCTTCTCAGTTGGCACAAGTTCTACAGAGCTCAGGGAACATCAATAATACAGACACAGTCAGGCTCGTATTTGACCGGCTCGAGCAGGGCAATGGCTTTGAAAATGTGGAGGTTTTGCTCACTGAACTCACAAAAAATGCACCGGTAAGCTTCCCTCTGACATTGGGGTAAGAAGAAAATTCCCATTCTTTAAAACAAGCAGAGTCAAATTATACATATGCATCTACTTCTATACATCAGTTACAGTGTTCTTATTGTATCAGATGATTGAGAACATTCCTTTTGCTCTTCAACTGCTTGCTAATGACTTCTGAACTACGTGCAACATGCAAGCTGTGTAACGTGTATCTGATTTCATATTTTGTAATTGGACAGAATATTGTGATTGAATCCAGTGCAAGAGATCTCGCAATGAATCGGACCTTTGACCTCATCGCGCCCCGTCTGCCAAGCTTCAGTGAAAATGAGTGGAACCGGTGGTTCCTCGATTTGCTAAGACCTTGTCTGGCAAGCTTCAACCCGTTGATGCTCATGAATGTAACATCGTTCATAAACTGCACAAACTATCGTGCTGTGTAAGCACTGCAAACATAAACACACCATGTTTCCAATTAATAAAATGTTAAAGAGGAATTTGATTATACTTATTGTGTTGACCCTTTGCAGTGTGAAGGGGCTGAGCCATGTTTACTCCACAACACCTCCGGAAAGACAAAGAGCAAATGCTGCAGTTTTGCTCAACTTCTTGAAGGATTCTGCCGGTGAATTCAACACACCAGGTAGGTCTGATGAAGTAAACTGGACCACATGTTTTTTCTTTGGGTGACTTGGAATTGTGCCACATTTTGTCAGATTGTACTGAGAACAGACTCAGTGTAGGAGTCAGTCTTCATGGGTCCAAACGTTTGAACCCGAATTGAAATGGGCCTGTAGAGCACTTGCTTTACTTCAGTTCATGCTCACCTCTCCAGTGGTGTCCATATAAACTGATCAAGAAAGGAGTTTATGTTTGTCTGTTGGATCTGTTATCTGAATGGTCCTGATTTGGAACCCGTAACTCCCCTGTTCCCCTGTGAGTTAAGGAATAAATAGAAAGTTTGCTGAAATATGATAAAATTGCTTTTTTCTTTTTCGTTCCTTAGCTTGCAGGAAAGGAATTCAGAACGATGCAGAATTTCTTGAGAAAAACCTGGGCTCATTTGTAGAGCAGGCTACCTTCACAGACCTGGAAGCTTTCAACATCTCCATCGTAAGTAATATTTTTTTCTATTCAAACTGTTTTAAAAAGACCCAATGATCCAATTTATCACTGCTGAAAGTTTACAATCTTCAGCTCAAGTCTTTGTGTACAAGTTATAGATGTGAAAATTGAGTCTGTTAATGTTTTTATAATGTTAGTATAATCAAATGTCCTTCTTTGTCATAAAATACCATTTATTATTTGTTTAATGAAGTACGTATGCCAGTGATGGTGAACCCTTGATTTTGTCCATGCCCTTTTAGACTGGTGCCATTTCACAGCTCCGTCCTTCTCAGTTGGCACAAGTTCTACAGAGCTCAGGGAACATCAATAATACAGACACAGTCAGGCTCGTATTTGACCGGCTCGAGCAGGGCGATGGCTTTGAAAATGTGGAGGTTTTGCTCACTGAACTCACAAAAAATGCACCGGTAAGCTTCCCTCTGACATTGGGGTAAGAAGAAAATTCACATTCTTTAAAACAAGCAGAGTCAAATTATACATATGCATCTACTTCTATACATCAGTTACAGTGTTCTTATTGTATCAGATGATTGAGAACATTCCTTTTGCTCTTCAACTGCTTGCTAATGACTTCTGAACTACGTGCAACATGCAAACTGTGTAACGTGTATCTGATTTCATATTTTGTAATTGGACAGAATATTGTGATTGAATCCAGTGCAAGAGATCTCGCAATGAATCGGACCTTTGACCTCATCGCGCCCCGTCTTCCAAGCTTCAGTGAAAATGAGTGGAACCGGTGGTTCCTCGATTTGCTAAGACCTTGTCTGGCAAGCTTCAACCCGTTGATGCTCATGAATGTAACGTCGTTCATAAACTGCACAAACTATCGTGCTGTGTAAGCACTGCAAACATAAACACACCATGTTTCCAATTAATAAAATGTTAAAGAGGAATTTGATGATAATTATTGTGTTGACCCTTTGCAGTGTGAGGGGGCTGAGCCATGTTTACTCCACAACACCTCCGGAAAGACAAAGAGCAAATGCTGCCGTTTTGCTCAACTTCTTGAAGGATTCTGCCGGAGAATTCAACACACCAGGTAGGTCTGATGAAGTAAATTGGACCACATGTTTTTTCTTTGGGCGACTTGGAATTGTGCCACAGTTTGTCAGATTGTACTGAGAACAGACTCAGTGTAGGAGTCAGTCTTCATGGGTCCAAATGTTTGAACCCGAATTGAAATGGGCCTGTAGAGCACTTGCTTTACTTCAGTTCATGCTCACCTCTCCAGTGGTGTCCATATAAACTGATCAAGAAAGGAGTTTACTTTTGTCTGTTGGATCTGTTATCTGAATGGTCCTGATTTGGAACCCGTAACTCCCCTGTTCCCTTGTAAGTTAAGGAATAAATAAAAGTTTGCTGAAATATGATAAAATTGCTTTTTTCTTTTTCGTTCCTTAGCTTGCAGGAAAGGAATTCAGAACGATGCAGAATTTCTTGAGAAAAACCTGGGCTCATTTGTAGAGCAGGCTACCTTCACAGACCTGAAAGCTTTCAACGTCTCCATCGTAAGTAATATTTTTTCTATTCAAAGTTTTTTAAAAAGACCCAATGATCCATGATTACTATCTTCAGCTCAAGTCTTTGTGTACAAGTTATAGATCTGAATATTGAGTCTGTTAATGTTTTTATAACATTAGTATAATCAAATGTCCTACTTTGTCATAAAATACCATTTTATAATTGTTTAATTAAGCAGGTATGCCAGTGATGGTCAGCCTTGTTTTCAGGGTTGTGAAAACTCCATGGATTTGTGAAATTCCAGGGATTTCTTCGGGGGGGTAATTGTGATCGTCATTGAGTTTTTAAAATGTCTATCGCAACATGTTCTTTTTTTTCAATATCGTGGAAATTTTATAAGACCACGGCGGTCCACGGACACTGATCTGTGTGTTACAGATACAAATCAGTGTCCTCGGATCCACGGAGTTTTGAGGAGAAAAATCCCTCTCGTAAAGTGTAAAACAGGACTGGTTGGTTGCTGCGGAGACGATGTGTGGCTCCTGCGCAAAGCTTAAGCTAAATGTAGCATGTGGACATCGCAAACCTTTAGAGCTCTAAAGTTTTTAAAAGAAGAATTGTTCAGCATGTCTGTGTCACGGAACGGCGTCGAACAGAGAGAAGATGGTGAGAAAGACTGTTTGAAAAAGTCTGATAAGGACAAGAATCTATGGAATTGTCGCTGGCTTCATCAACACACCTGAAAGATAAAAGAAATGGGAAAAGTGAACTGTGCACTCAGCAAACACAGTAAAAAATTTTCTCTCTATGGAAAATAAACATTGTGCTGTTCAAACAGGATTTTAGACAAGATTATGTGACTTTTTTCATTAATCTAGACTTTCTTTCATTGGAAAAAACAGACTCTGGCTTTGAATGCATTTACATGAATTTACACAAGAATATAAATGAGTTTTTATTAAGGCAGCGACTCAACACAAGCACAAACCACAACCAAACTCATTTTGTTCCCACAGATGGAAGTTCTGGACCGTCTCACACCGCAGCAAAAGGCTGAGTTACTTGTGGATCCAGACACTGGTGCTTTGGAGAATGAGACCTTCATAAAGGTGGTGTGCAACACGTTCTTGGATTCCTCAGACACTGACCCGCTCAGTCAGTTCATCCAGGCCTTTTTCAGACAAATCCCCAGGAACGCTGACTGTCCATCATACACTGCCATGTAAGAAATGGAAATTTTCAAGTCTGCACATAAAAATGTTGTTTGTGTTTGTCATCGAACTCTGGTTCCTGACAAATCATCTCACTGTGTTGTTGTTTTTAGAGTCAATGGTCTTCAGCAGTGCTTCAAATTGAATCTTCCAGAGAGTGTGAAATCAAGCATAGGAAGCCTCCAAATGAAATTCCTACGTAAGTGATAAAAAAAATGCTTTCTGGCATTTTTATTGAATGAGGTATTTCTGTCAGAGCTGTATTCACTTGATACTTTATTTTGTCTGTCAAACAGGTTGTCGCATTACAGGTTCTCTGAGGGTAAGTTGCTTTTCTTTTGTATTTTATACATATTGAACATATTTACACTTGACAGTTGACAAGGTTAGAGTTTATTATTGAAACTTTAAGAGACAAAAAATTTTTGATCTGTGTCAAATATGCCACAAGTGTAATAATGATGATGTTTTTGTCTCCAGTGCAACAACACAGCAGTTAATGGTAAGTGTGTAAAAGTGGAGCGAGCTCCAGCGTGATTGCAAAATGACACTGGAAAGTGCAATTATGTGATGCATGAATATTGTCTTTTTACAGTGAGTCATATCTGTGCTGACGTCAGCGGGTAGGTGAATCACTGTTTGAAGTGCAGTGTTCTGGTTTTCTTCCTTTTCCCCTTTAAGTAACACTGTTTTTCATACTATCGTTTTGTTTAGGTCACAACAAATCCAATCTGGTGGCAACTTGACAGAAGCCCTGTGCAATATTTCCATCACTGCACACGCCTGTTCCTCAGTAAGATTGTTTTATTTCAGGTTTCAGTGTCTTCTGCTTTAATTATTTCCTGAGATGAATTGTCATGAACTCAGTCTTTATTTTTGTCTCATTTTAAGGCTACACATCTCACACCCAGCAACGTTGCGACACTGTTGAACTGTTCGCTGCAAAGCCAAATGACATACTCCCCAGAGGTCTGGAAGCTTTTCATCCGAGAAGCTTCTCCTGTGCTGGATGAGGCTCTTACCATGTACTCTGCTATGGTAAGTCCAAAAGTGTCATTTCAGAAAAAATTGGTGTTTTCCCTGTGAACCTGGTGCCCTATTAAATGAGACCTCCCCACCTGCCCAATTTAAGGCTCCCAACACCAGCAGTCAGTCCTTGACCCCCATTCTTGAGGCTGTTGGAGAGGTGATAATTGCCAACTTCAGCCAGATGCAAGTGCAAGATGATGCCTTTGTCAAGAGATGGTTTGAGACAAACCTTCATCCATTTTTGGCTGCTTCATCACCCAACTTCCTGTTTTGTCTCAGCTCGACAAACTTCAGCTGCCAAACGTACCACACTGTGTAAGTAACCAGGTTACATATTTCTGAACTGTGGACATTGATGGCAGATTATCTTGGAGATATACATTTGATTATACACTTGTTGATTTGGCCTTCACTCTTCAATGTTAGCATCCGGGCATTCAGCAGAGTCCAACCATCCATGAAGAGAGAGACACAGAAATCAGTCTTGACTCATTTCATCCAGCCGTTCCTTGTGAAAAATGACTCATCAGGTAAAGGCAGGCACTGTGTTTCAATTGATTAAAGTGGTGACGGCCTTTGGTCACAGTGGTTCATCCAAGTCTTTGTCTTTTTTTCTTCCCAGATCCTGGCTGTGTCTCAGCCAGCAGTGGTACTAAAGAGTGGCTCCAGGATAACTTTGGTAGCTTCTCTGAATTTGCAGATCTGCAGGATTTGCAAACCCTCAATCCCAATTTTTCTGTTGTACGTAACTGAACTGACCGCAGTCTTGTCTATTCAAATTAAAAATTCCACTTTTTTTTGTATTGATTGCTCTTTGATTTTGTCCATGCCCTTTTAGACTGACTCCATTTCACAGCTCCGTCCTTCTCAGTTGGCACAAGTTCTACAGAGCTCAGGGAACATCAATAATACAGACACAGTCAGGCTCGTATTTGACCGGCTCGAGCAGGCCGATGGCTTTGAAAATGTGGAGGTTTTGCTCACTGAACTCACAGACAATGCACCGGTAAGCTTCCCTCTGACATTGGGGCAAGAAGAAAATTCCCATTCTTTAAAACAAGCAAAGTCAAATTATACATATGCATCTACTTCTATACATCAGTTACAGTGTTCTTATTGTATCAGATGATTGAGAACATTCCTTTTGCTCTTCAACTGCTTGCTAATGACTTCTGAACTACGTGCAACATGCAAACTGTGTAACATGTATCTGATTTCATATTTTGTAATTGGACAGAATATTGTGATTGAGTCCAGTGCAAGAGATCTCGCAATGAATCGGACCTTTGACCTCATCGCGCCCCGTCTTCCAAGCTTCAGTGAAAATGAGTGGAACCGGTGGTTCCTCGATTTGCTAAGACCTTGTCTGGCAAGCTTCAACCCGTTGATGCTCATGAATGTAACGTCGTTCATAAACTGCACAAACTATCGTGCTGTGTAAGCACTGCAAACATAAACACACCATGTTTCCAATTAATAAAATGTTAAAGAGGAATTTGATTATACTTATTGTGTTGACCCTTTGCAGTGTGAAGGGGCTGAGCCATGTTTACTCCACAACACCTCCGGAAAGACAAAGAGCAAATGCTGCAGTTTTGCTCAACTTCTTGAAGGATTCTGCCGGTGAATTCAACACACCAGGTAGGTCTGATGAAGTAAACTGGACCACATGTTTTTTCTTTGGGTGACTTGGAATTGTGCCACATTTTGTCAGATTGTACTGAGAACAGACTCAGTGTAGGAGTCAGTCTGCATGGGTCCAAACGTTTGAACCCGAATTGAAATGGGCCTGTAGAGCACTTGCTTTACTTCAGTTCATGCTCACCTCTCCAGTGGTGTCCATATAAACTGATCAAGAAAGGAGTTTACGTTTGTCTGTTGGATCTGTTATCTGAATGGTCCTGATTTGGAACCCGTAACTCCCCTGTTCCCCTGTGAGTTAAGGAATAAATAGAAAGTTTGCTGAAATATGATAAAACTGCTTTTTTCTTTTTCGTTCCTTAGCTTGCAGGAAAGGAATTCAGAACGATGCAGAATTTCTTGAGAAAAACCTGGGCTCATTTGTAGAGCAGGCTACCTTCACAGACCTGGAAGCTTTCAACATCTCCATCGTAAGTAATATTTTTTTCTATTCAAACTGTTTTAAAAAGACCCAATGATCCAATTTATCACTGCTGAAAGTTTACAATCTTCAGCTCAAGTCTTTGTGTACAAGTTATAGATGTGAAAATTGAGTCTGTTAATGTTTTTATAATGTTAGTATAATCAAATATCCTTCTTCTTGTCCATGCCCTTTTAGACTGGTGCCATTTCACAACTCCGTCCTTCTCAGTTGGCACAAGTTCTACAGAGCTCAGGGAACATCAATAATACAGACACAGTCAGGCTCGTATTTGACCGGCTCAAGCAGGGCAATGGCTTTGAAAATGTGGAGGTTTTGCTCACTGAACTCACAAAAAATGCACCGGTAAGCTTCCCTCTGACATTGGGGTAAGAAGAAAATTCCCATTCTTTAAAACAAGCAGAGTCAACTGCTTGCTAATGACTTCTGAACTACGTGCAACATGCAAACTGTGTAACGTGTATCTGATTTCATATTTTGTAATTGGACAGAATATTGTGATTGAATCCAGTACAAGAGATCTCGCAATGAATCGGACCTTTGACCTCATCGCGCCCCGTCTTCCAAGCTTCAGTGAAAATGAGTGGAACCGGTGGTTCCTCGATTTGCTAAGACCTTGTCTGGCAAGCTTCAACCCGTTGATGCTCATGAATGTAACGTTGTTCATAAACTGCACAAACTATCGTGCTGTGTAAGCACTGCAAACATAAACACACCATGTTTCCAATTAATATAATGTTAAAGAGGCATTTGATGATACTTATTGTGTTGACCCTTTGCAGTGTGAAGGGGCTGAGCCATGTTTACTCCACAACACCTCCGGAAAGACAAAGAGCAAATGCTGCAGTTTTGCTCAACTTCTTGAAGGATTCTGCCAGTGAATTCAACACACCAGGTAGGTCTGATGAAGTAAACTGGACCACATGTTTTTTCTTTGGGCGACTTGGAATTGTGCCACATTTTGTCAGATTGTACTGAGAACAGACTCAGTGTAGGAGTCAGTCTTCATGGGTCCAAACGTTTGAACCCGAATTGAAATGGGCCTGTAGAGCACTTGCTTTACTTCAGTTCATGCTCACCTCTCCAGTGGTGTCCATATAAACTGATCAAGAAAGGAGTTTACGTTTGTCTGTTGGATCTGTTATCTGAATGGTCCTGATTTGGAACCCGTAACTCCCCTGTTCCCCTGTGAGTTAAGGAATAAATAGAAAGTTTGCTGAAATATGATAAAATTGCTTTTTTCTTTTTCGTTCCTTAGCTTGCAGGAAAGGAATTCAGAACGATGCAGAATTTCTTGAGAAAAACCTGGGCTCATTTGTAGAGCAGGCTACCTTCACAGACCTGGAAGCTTTCAACATCTCCATCGTAAGTAATATTTTTTTCTATTCAAACTGTTTTAAAAAGACCCAATGATCCAATTTATCACTGCTGAAAGTTTACAATCTTCAGCTCAAGTCTTTGTGTACAAGTTATAGATGTGAAAATTGAGTCTGTTAATGTTTTTATAATGTTAGTATAATCAAATGTCCTTCTTTGTCATAAAATACCATTTATTATTTGTTTAATGAAGTACATATGCCAGTGATGGTGAACCCTTGATTTTGTCCATGCCCTTTTAGACTGGTGCCATTTCACAGCTCCGTCCTTCTCAGTTGGCACAAGTTCTACAGAGCTCAGGGAACATAAATAATACAGACACAGTCAGGCTCGTATTTGACCGGCTCGAGCAGGGCAATGGCTTTGAAAATGTGGAGGTTTTGCTCACTGAACTCACAAAAAATGCACCGGTAAGCTTCCCTCTGACATTGGGGTAAGAAGAAAATTCCCATTCTTTAAAACAAGCAGAGTCAAATTATACATATGCATCTACTTCTATACATCAGTTACAGTGTTCTTATTGTATCAGATGATTGAGAACATTCCTTTTGCTCTTCAACTGCTTGCTAATGACTTCTGAACTACGTGCAACATGCAAACTGTGTAACGTGTATCTGATTTCATATTTTGTAATTGGACAGAATATTGTGATTGAGTCCAGTGCAAGAGATCTCGCAATGAATCGGACCTTTGACCTCATCGCGCCCCGTCTTCCAAGCTTCAGTGAAAATGAGTGGAACCGGTGGTTCCTCGATTTGCTAAGACCTTGTCTGGCAAGCTTCAACCCGTTGATGCTCATGAATGTAACGTCGTTCATAAACTGCACAAACTATCGTGCTGTGTAAGCACTGCAAACATAAACACACCATGTTTCCAATTAATAAAATGTTAAAGAGGAATTTGATTATACTTATTGTGTTGACCCTTTGCAGTGTGAAGGGGCTGAGCCATGTTTACTCCACAACACCTCCGGAAAGACAAAGAGCAAATGCTGCAGTTTTGCTCAACTTCTTGAAGGATTCTGCCGGTGAATTCAACACACCAGGTAGGTCTGATGAAGTAAACTGGACCACATGTTTTTTCTTTGGGTGACTTGGAATTGTGCCACATTTTGTCAGATTGTACTGAGAACAGACTCAGTGTAGGAGTCAGTCTGCATGGGTCCAAACGTTTGAACCCGAATTGAAATGGGCCTGTAGAGCACTTGCTTTACTTCAGTTCATGCTCACCTCTCCAGTGGTGTCCATATAAACTGATCAAGAAAGGAGTTTACGTTTGTCTGTTGGATCTGTTATCTGAATGGTCCTGATTTGGAACCCGTAACTCCCCTGTTCCCCTGTGAGTTAAGGAATAAATAGAAAGTTTGCTGAAATATGATAAAACTGCTTTTTTCTTTTTCGTTCCTTAGCTTGCAGGAAAGGAATTCAGAACGATGCAGAATTTCTTGAGAAAAACCTGGGCTCATTTGTAGAGCAGGCTACCTTCACAGACCTGGAAGCTTTCAACATCTCCATCGTAAGTAATATTTTTTTCTATTCAAACTGTTTTAAAAAGACCCAATGATCCAATTTATCACTGCTGAAAGTTTACAATCTTCAGCTCAAGTCTTTGTGTACAAGTTATAGATGTGAAAATTGAGTCTGTTAATGTTTTTATAATGTTAGTATAATCAAATATCCTTCTTCTTGTCCATGCCCTTTTAGACTGGTGCCATTTCACAACTCCGTCCTTCTCAGTTGGCACAAGTTCTACAGAGCTCAGGGAACATCAATAATACAGACACAGTCAGGCTCGTATTTGACCGGCTCAAGCAGGGCAATGGCTTTGAAAATGTGGAGGTTTTGCTCACTGAACTCACAAAAAATGCACCGGTAAGCTTCCCTCTGACATTGGGGTAAGAAGAAAATTCCCATTCTTTAAAACAAGCAGAGTCAACTGCTTGCTAATGACTTCTGAACTACGTGCAACATGCAAACTGTGTAACGTGTATCTGATTTCATATTTTGTAATTGGACAGAATATTGTGATTGAATCCAGTACAAGAGATCTCGCAATGAATCGGACCTTTGACCTCATCGCGCCCCGTCTTCCAAGCTTCAGTGAAAATGAGTGGAACCGGTGGTTCCTCGATTTGCTAAGACCTTGTCTGGCAAGCTTCAACCCGTTGATGCTCATGAATGTAACGTTGTTCATAAACTGCACAAACTATCGTGCTGTGTAAGCACTGCAAACATAAACACACCATGTTTCCAATTAATATAATGTTAAAGAGGCATTTGATGATACTTATTGTGTTGACCCTTTGCAGTGTGAAGGGGCTGAGCCATGTTTACTCCACAACACCTCCGGAAAGACAAAGAGCAAATGCTGCAGTTTTGCTCAACTTCTTGAAGGATTCTGCCAGTGAATTCAACACACCAGGTAGGTCTGATGAAGTAAACTGGACCACATGTTTTTTCTTTGGGCGACTTGGAATTGTGCCACATTTTGTCAGATTGTACTGAGAACAGACTCAGTGTAGGAGTCAGTCTTCATGGGTCCAAACGTTTGAACCCGAATTGAAATGGGCCTGTAGAGCACTTGCTTTACTTCAGTTCATGCTCACCTCTCCAGTGGTGTCCATATAAACTGATCAAGAAAGGAGTTTACGTTTGTCTGTTGGATCTGTTATCTGAATGGTCCTGATTTGGAACCCGTAACTCCCCTGTTCCCCTGTGAGTTAAGGAATAAATAGAAAGTTTGCTGAAATATGATAAAATTGCTTTTTTCTTTTTCGTTCCTTAGCTTGCAGGAAAGGAATTCAGAACGATGCAGAATTTCTTGAGAAAAACCTGGGCTCATTTGTAGAGCAGGCTACCTTCACAGACCTGGAAGCTTTCAACATCTCCATCGTAAGTAATATTTTTTTCTATTCAAACTGTTTTAAAAAGACCCAATGATCCAATTTATCACTGCTGAAAGTTTACAATCTTCAGCTCAAGTCTTTGTGTACAAGTTATAGATGTGAAAATTGAGTCTGTTAATGTTTTTATAATGTTAGTATAATCAAATGTCCTTCTTTGTCATAAAATACCATTTATTATTTGTTTAATGAAGTACATATGCCAGTGATGGTGAACCCTTGATTTTGTCCATGCCCTTTTAGACTGGTGCCATTTCACAGCTCCGTCCTTCTCAGTTGGCACAAGTTCTACAGAGCTCAGGGAACATAAATAATACAGACACAGTCAGGCTCGTATTTGACCGGCTCGAGCAGGGCAATGGCTTTGAAAATGTGGAGGTTTTGCTCACTGAACTCACAAAAAATGCACCGGTAAGCTTCCCTCTGACATTGGGGTAAGAAGAAAATTCCCATTCTTTAAAACAAGCAGAGTCAAATTATACATATGCATCTACTTCTATACATCAGTTACAGTGTTCTTATTGTATCAGATGATTGAGAACATTCCTTTTGCTCTTCAACTGCTTGCTAATGACTTCTGAACTACGTGCAACATGCAAACTGTGTAACGTGTATCTGATTTCATATTTTGTAATTGGACAGAATATTGTGATTGAATCCAGTGCAAGAGATCTCGCAATGAATCGGACCTTTGACCTCATCGCGCCCCGTCTTCCAAGCTTCAGTGAAAATGAGTGGAACCGGTGGTTCCTCGATTTGCTAAGACCTTGTCTGGCAAGCTTCAACCCGTTGATGCTCATGAATGTAACGTCGTTCATAAACTGCACAAACTATCGTGCTGTGTAAGCACTGCAAACATAAACACACCATGTTTCCAATTAATAAAATGTTAAAGAGGAATTTGATTATACTTATTGTGTTGACCCTTTGCAGTGTGAAGGGGCTGAGCCATGTTTACTCCACAACACCTCCGGAAAGACAAAGAGCAAATGCTGCAGTTTTGCTCAACTTCTTGAAGGATTCTGCCAGTGAATTCAACACACCAGGTAGGTCTGATGAAGTACAACCTCAATTCCAATGAAGTTGGGACGTTGTGTAAAATGTAAATAAAAACAGAATACAATGATTTGCAAATCCTCTTCAACCGATATTCAATTGAATATACCACAAAGACAAACTGATAAACTTTTTTGTTTTTGTGCAAATATTGGCTCATTTTGAAATGTATGCCTACAACATGTTTCAAAAAAGCTGGAACAGTGGTATGTTTACCACTGTGCTACATCACCTTTCCTTCTAACAACACTCAATAAGCATTTGGAAACTGAGGACACTAATTGTTGAAGCTTTGTAGGTGGAATTCTTTCCCGTTCTTGCTTCATGTACAACTTGAGTTGTTCAACAGTCTGGGGTCTCTGTTGTCGTATTTTGCTCTTCATAATGCGCCACACATTTTCAATGGGCAACAGGTCTGGACTGCAGGCATGCCAGTCTAGTACCCGCACTCTTTTACTATGAAGCCATGCTGTTGTAACACGTGTAGAATGTGGCTTGGCATTGTCTTCCTGAAATAAGCAGGGACGTCCCTGAAAAAGACGTTGCTTGGATGGCAGCATGTGTTGCTCCAAAACCTGGATGTACCTTTCAGCATTGATGGTGCCATCACAGATGTGTAAGCTGCCCATGCCATTGGCAAAAACACACCACCATACCATCACAGATGCTGGCTTTTGAACTGTGCGCTGGTAACAATCTGGATGGTCTTTTTCTTCTTTTGTCCGGAGGACACAACGTCCATGATTTCCAAAAATAATGTGAAATGTGGACTCATCAGATCACAGCACACTTTTCCCACTTTGCATCTGTCCATTTCAAATGAGCTCGGGCCCAGAGAAGGCGACGGCGTTTATGGATGTTGTTGATGTATGGCTTTCGCTTTGCATGGTAGAGTTTTAACTTGCACTTGTAGATGTCACGATAAACTGTGTTACCTGACAATGGTTTTCTGAAGTGTTCCTGAGCCCGCGTGGTAAGATCCTTTATACAATGATGTTGGTTTTTAATGCAGTGCCGCCTGAGGGATCGAAGGTCACAGGCATTCAATGTTGGTTCTCGGCCTTGCCGCTTACTTGTAGAAAGTTCTCCAGATTCTCTGAATCTTCTGATTGTATTATGGACTGTTGATGATGGAATCCCTAAATTCCTTGCAATTGAATGTTAAGAAACATTGTTTTAACTGTTGGACTATTTTTTTTCACACAGTTGTTCTCAAAGCGGTAATCCTTGCCCCATCTTTGCTTGTGAACGGCTGAGCCTTTTGGGGATGCTCCTTTTATACCCAATCATGGCACACACCTGTTTACAATTCGGTGTTTTTTGAGCATTCATGAACTTTCCCAGTCTTTTGTTGCCAACTGTTTTGAAACGTGTTGCAAGCATTCATTTCAAAATGAGCAAATATTTGCACAAAAACAATACAGTTTATCAATTTGAACATTAAATATCTTGTCTTTGTGGTGTATTCAATTGAATATTGGTTGAAAAGGATTTGCAAATCATTATATTCTGTTTTATTTACATTTTAGACAACGTCCTGACTTCATTGGAATTGGGATTGTAAACGTGACCACATGCTTTTTCTTTGGGCTTATTTCTGGACTTGGAATTGTGCCACAGTTTGTCAGATTGTACTGAGAACAGACTCGGTGTATCACCTCCTCCAACTAAGTTGTGTAGAGTTTGTTTTCACCCTTGTTTGTTTTTTTGTCTGTTTGTTAAGGAATTCTTTGCTGAAATGTCATGACATCCTTTTTGTTTGTTTTTTTCCCCATTAGCTTGCAGAAAAGGAATTCAGAATGATGCACAATTTCTTGAGATAAACCTGGGCTCATTTGTCGAGCAGGCTACCTTCACAGAGCTGAATGCTTTCAACCTCTCCACAGTAAGTAATATGTTTTATATACTGGCATTTTTGAAAAGGCACGATTTACATTTTATTACTGTTGAACATTTAGATGACTTTATGTTGGTCATCAGTTTTTTTCAGTATTTCAGTATTTTATCTTTCATTATGAAAATAAGTTTTTCAAAAATTTACAAATCCTACATATGAGATTCCATGCCTGTATGTGATGCTGATCGAGGATAATCTAACGTTTTTTTGTTTGTTTGTTTTTTTTTTAGTCCTTCATTTTCTGGCACTCATCTTGGTCTGGGTTGCAGTGGTAATAGACCAACCATTTCAACCCACACTTCACTATCATTAGCTAAGTCTTGTCACTCTTTCTGGGTGACCCCTATGCATATCCAAGCCAGCTATGAAATATATTCCTGACGTTGGCCTCTTCCCAATTGCATGTGACTGGAAGACCTTCTTAGCAAAATGACAAGGAGACCTTCTCACCAGATGCCAGAACCAGCTCAGCTGGCTCCTTTCAATGCAAAGAAGCAGAAGCTGTACACAGAGTTCCTCGATCACATTTCAGCTTCTCACCCTGTCCCAGAGTGTATGCCCACTTACCTGATGGAGAAATCTTAACTCACGCCAATTCGGATCCACAACCTTGTTCTTTCGGTCAGTACCTAAATTTCATGATCGTAGTTGAGGACAGGACTGATACTTCAAGAGCCTCACCTTGTGGCTCAGCTTTCTTTAGTCCAGTACAGCATCCGCAGAACATAAAAAATAGCCCCAAATCATCTGCCAATCTTGCTCTCTATCTTTCTCCACTTGTGAACAAGACCCCAAGCTTCTTGAATGCCTCCAACCTTTTCTGACAGAAGAACATGGTCTCATATTTGCAGGAGCTGATCCTCATCCCTGCTGTTTCACACCGCACAGATGTAATTCTGACATCACCAAACTGGACACATCCAACCCCTTACTGCGCTTTGAAATTATTTCCAAAATCGGCACCAGGTTTGAGGTGATGGCAAGGAAGTGGCGACAGCTCCTATTTTGTTCATACAGAGGCTGGATTGTGCATTGCAGTTTTTCAGGTCCCCATACTCTTGCATTTGCCCACCCCCACAGGACACCTCAGGGGACCCAGTCATATGCTTTTTCCAAAACCTCAAAATGCATGCAGACTGGTCCTTCATACTCCCAAGCTCGTTTAATGTCTTTGCGAGGGTAAAGAGCTGATCTCCTGGTCCACGGCCAGGATGGAACCCACATTGCTCCTCCTGAATCTGAGGTTTGATGATCGATCTCATCTCTACTACCCTGGCATAGGCATTCCCAGGGAGGCTGAGAAGTGACATTCCTCTATAATTGGAGCAGATACCCTTTTGGTACCCTTTTTGATCCCCCCGGTATGAAATACGTCCGTCCGTTTTTGCTTCTTCGTGCTATATCTCAAGAACTAGTTGACCAATTTCATTCATATTTAGCATAAGGGTGTTCTTGGGTGAGCCCCCGACACCAGTCGATTATGGTGACCTTGGGGTGAATTACACAGTCACAGCAAGATATTCAAGATGTTGTCATTCCCTTGTTAGCACAATATCTCAAGAACCAGTTGACCAATTTCATTCATATTTACAATAAGGGTGTAGTTGGGTGATCCTCTGACACTTTGTATTCCTGATTTGTGAGGAGCAGGAGGGATATGTCTTATGACTCTTGTTTAAACAGGGGGACCACCATCCCAGTCTGTCAGTGCAGAGGTACTGTCCCCGACTTCCATGCAGCCATTGACGTGCGGTGAGGTTGCTGGCTGGTGAGGCACTGACTTCATCAGTCAGATTTACAAACATATAAACCCCACAGAGTAGCGTATTCACCGTTTGATTGACAGCAGTTAACGGGTTATGTGTAAAATCTCATCAGCATTCTTTACACATACAGACTGTACCACACAAAAAAGCACATTTAATTAACATGAGCGGAGCGTCGCGCAGCAGCGCAAGGCTCACTCTATGGTAGATGGAGGCACAAACCGGAAATGGCACAAAAAAAAACTCTGCAGTGGGGAAAAAGCCACAAACCGTTATTGTAAAAAGCCGTAAAAAGCCACAAACCAACGGCAGACGAACTTAGACATTATAAAGAGGAGTAGATGCCGCATTGGTTGCTGAGGCACAAGAAATGTGGCCGCCATCTTGGAGCGGTCATCGTAGTGATTCTATCACAAGGCACAGTGAAGGTTTGATTTTATAATCTTATTTTCTTTTTTAATCTTTCTAACATAATATGTGAAATACCAAGTGTTCCAGTACTTTTGGAGGGTACTATATCCTAAGCTTGTGATGAGTGAAAAATGAGTGTGGTATTATTACTGTTTTAAGAATGTTTAATTTTCACTGTTGCTGCACTTTGTGTGAAATCATAGTCATATCTTATATCATATTGATATGACAATATTGCATTATGATAATTTGGCCATATTGTAGGCAAAAAAAAAAAGAAAAATGCTTAAAAAGGTGTGGGGGGCAGAGCTCCCCCCAGAAGCTGAAAGGCAAAAAAAAAAAAAGGCGGGGAGCTCTCCAGAAGCTGAAAGGCAAAATAAATAAATAAAATAAAAGCCGGGGGGTGTGGGGGGCAGAGCTCCCCAGAACCTGAAAAGTTTTGGCTATGCTCATGCTCCACCGAAGCAGTTACTCAAAAAACCGTATGAAGGACATAAATGACATGGTGAGAAGCTGAAGAGCTTTGCTCGTCATGTCTGCGACATATACATATTAAAAAACATGATTACTTACAAATGAAGTCCACACGTGCCGCTCCGTCTAACAAAATCAATCAATGACTTGTCTGTAAGTTTTCCTTATCTTCCTTCAGTTTGAAAAGTCTCTCTGTCTCAGTGGAGATCACTGCCAGGCAAGAAAGTCCTCCTT
>NW_022986614.1:0-23408 GCF_902500255.1 Thalassophryne amazonica
GCACTGTTTTTCCATTTCACCCATGGGGTCCTCGACTGTGGTGACTGCTTCTGCACAGAAACATATTTACATGGTGTCACCACAGTAATAACTGCATTTTATTTTCAAAGCAGCGAGAGACGCATGTAGACACTTGTCGTATAATTGCGTGTTGGATTCTTTTGCAATTTCACATGCTATTAATTGCGTCAGCACTACTGAAAAGGAATTTCATGAATTGCAATCTAATTAGATGCTAATTTACTTTTGGATTTGAGCTGGTTTTCTCTTCTGTTGGTCACATTTATAAACGCTCAATGAATTTAATAGCACATAGTTTGTGAATTATATTCTGTGGATTTCTGACCGTCAAGCATAATTGTTCTTTTTTTTGATGAGACAGCCTTTGTTGTATTTAAGACTTTGTTTAATCTCCATTGTCTCAGTCCACTCTGCTGTAAATGGTTACCGGCCATGACTGGGTAAGTTATCTGCGTCAATCTAGCGTCCTACCCAGCAGAAGTCATCACTAAAATGACTCCTCCTGTGTACATTGTTTAAAAACAATGGAAATTGTGTTAGACTGATGGATAATTTTCTCACAATGCAGGTTTTAATTGAAACATTTCATTGAATTGCTAGTTGACTAGACAGCGATATCAGCAGCTGAACAAATTTAGCTGAAGTCGAAGAGGCGGCGTCTTAACAGCGGAGTTTTAGAAACAGCAAAGAAGAACCCCCACTATTATTTAAAAGCAGAAGAAATGCAGAGGAGCTGAAGTTTTTCTTTGTGGCGCTGCTAATCTTGCATTACAGCCCTTGTCAGCAATTCCTGAAAGGTGGGGGGAGGGGGCAGGAACTGAGATATGATATAATCCTCCTACATTAAAAATGAATAATTATCAAAACTGACCGAAATAAAGCATTTATCATGATCTCGCCCAGCACAACCTCTTCAATTTAGTATGGCTATATGTCTAAAGTGAGTGACTAAGGTATATTCCCTCAGGCAGTTGTTGCCCTCAGGCACTGACCTAGGATGGAGGTGTAATATGAGCTTGTTAAAGCTCTGGATCCAGAGAGCAGATTAGAAACTAGTCGCACTAAAAAGCTGAAGAGATTTCTAATGGCAGCTTTGTCGTGATCCTATCAGGCGGGAGAAGCACAGCTGAGATGAGACCAGACTGAAAGAAACGGGGCTTGTGGGGCACTAATTAGAGTGAGAGAAAGGGTGTAAAAGCCTTGGTATGGGAATAGGTCATGGGAGATGGGGAGGTCACAGGAGACAAATGCAGACACATTAGACAACCGTCAGTCTCTATAGCAACAGCAGCCAATAGCAAGTGTGAGGGGTGACAAATTTTGCATTTAGGAGTGATGTTTTTTTCCCCACTAATAATAACAGATGGGGCTGATCCCCCCCCCCCCTTTTTTTTTTTTTTTTTTTTTGTTGGGGTGGGTGGGGTCAGATTTTCAGACCACTCTTCACCGTTGAAAAGGCTGTCTGGCACATAAGGTTCTGCCACTTCCGTGAGATAAGGGGTGCACAACTGTTTCTTATGTTAACAGCAAAACCATGAAATCTAACATGTTAATTTTGGTCTTTCTGCAAGTCATCACTCCGTCTTAAAGGAAGTCGAACAGCCACAATGGCAACACAAGGAGCTGAACAGTGCACTGCGTTGCTTTAACAAAAGCCACTTTGACACTTGCATGAATTTGATCCCTGCACTGGCATGCAAATTGTCGTGCCAATGCGTGTCATTAGATGGTACGCTTGAAAAGCCATCATCATTTGTACGAATTTGATCCTGGCACTGACATGTAATCTTGCATGCCCATGAGTATACGTGTCGTAAACTATGCATGGCTCTGCCTCGCAATGAGACGCATTGGCACACAGTGACATGCAGTGTTTGTGAATAGGTTGTGCAATGTTCACAACTAGTTCACGCAAGTGGCATGAAATTTATGCGTGCCAGGAATTTTGAATACCTAAAAAATTTCTTTGCTCACTGGCAGACAGTCTTGCACAGTTTATGCGCAGTTTGTGATGAGTTTACTCATTGGCACACAAGACCTGCAGCCTTACAGTGTCGTGGAAAGTTAATACCTTTGTTCATAGATTTGCTTTTGTTTACATTGCCTTTTTCAAATATAAAACTACATAATCTTACACACACTTTGCTCTTATGGCATAATGTGATATCCTGAAATTAGCAGCTCTGTGTACTGAATTGATTTAGAATGGAAAACCATTTTTTCTTTTTTCTTTTTTTTTTTTATCCTGAGGTGCTGAAGGATTCACACCCTTAGTGTGCGTATGTATATATAGGTGTGTGTGTGTGTGTGTGTGTGTGTGTGTGTGTGTGTCTCCCCTTACAGGGACTATATAAATGGGTTCCACCCATTTCTTTATAGGTGGCTTTTGTCACACAAATATTAAACACCAAGTTATACTTGGCACTATCTAACAGTCCAGAATAATGGTATCAATTTCACTGGTGTCACTGGTCCTTCAGAACAGATTTCTTGTTTTTATTTTTAACCATTTACACATAGACTGTACAAAACCAATTGTATGGCAGCAGATACAAACTTGATATCCCAAATATTAACCACTTTAAAGCATGTGCTAGTTTTCCTGCCTTCTCTACCGCCATCATCATATTAGATTATAATAGCAGTGTTCCAAATGGACCTATGCGCCTTTCCGCCCCTTCCCCCACCATAAATATGGCTGCATATTAAAGTTCCTCTGTACACAATAGACTGAAGACATTCAGGCACAATCGCTGCCTGGCACGACCCTCAGTTGACCAATCACAGTTGTTTTCTTCATTATTAGACATTATATCATTGGCAGTCATGCCCTTTTTTAATCAACTTTCCACACTGTGTTAAATTCCTGTAATTTTTTACAGCCTTTTTTCCTTGCTTTCTTTGCTGTTTTTCATCTCTGCTCATTTTCACTGTTATTCTTAACCTGCTGCTCTCTGTGCTCATCCCTTATTGTGTGTAATTAACCATTTAGTGTGAAAAAGGAATGTAATTAAAATTATGGTGCATGGGTGCATGGAGCACCTCAGCTGGAAGATTTAATGGAATTTACTCTGCACTTGTAACAGATTCCTATTTAATTGACTCTTTGAATTTTATTTCAAGGTTTTAAGGCCAAACCCACAAGTGAGTCTAAATTTATGTTTCAAAGCACTGATTTAATGTAATTATTTTTGTTTGTTCTTCTTTTGAAATTTGTGTATGCGTTGTTTGTGTTGGGGGGGTGCTAGTTTTTCCTTCTGTTTCACTGTTTTGAGTCCACATAAAATTTAAAGACATGAAGGCAATACCAAAAAGTTTGTAAGGATATAGTAAGAACCTATGCTGTTCATATTTTGTAAGATAAATTGGGGATTGAGTTTTGCGCTGATCTCCTCAAGAGACTTAAATTAGTGAAATCTTATTATTAGACACTGTGAATTGCTTAAAAAACATACACTTACTGTAGTGGACGAAGCAGCCCTTTTCTGCAAAGCTGTTGTATAGCTGTTTCAGTTCATCAGCAGTAAGATTGCCATTTCACTAATTTACTGTCAGTTTCACACCATTTCATTATCAAACATAACCCACACACTTTTTGCTGTCTTTATTTTGTCTTTTACAGTTGTGCTCTCTTTTAAAGGATTCCACATTTAGGTTTTGTTTTTTTTTGTTTTTTTTTTCCCCCTCCCTCACCCATTCAGAGGCATTTACTGCTCCATCATGGATTAGAAACTATTGCTCTGCTTTAAAATGAAGGGGCCATCTCAGTAAATTTATTTGCTTATGTAGGGCACCAGGGAGCATTTTCTCGCACACATAAAGTCTCCCTCCTTCCCTCCCAAACATTTACACACAGCCTGGCAAACATGCCCCCCCCCCCCCCCCCCACCTCGTCATCACACACACGTTCTCTCAGGAGAACTGTAAGTTACACAGAAACGTATTGCAACCAACAAGATGGTTATGTTACCTAGCTGGATAATGTTATTGCACCACATTTCTGCACTGTTGCCTCACAGCAAGAAGGTCAGGTGATCGGTTCCCACCTGTGGCCTTTCTGTGTGGCGTCGGCATGTTCTCCCCGTGTTTGCGTGAGTTTTCTCCCACATTTAAAGACATGCAGGTTAGGTGAATTAGAAACTTTATAATTGTGCAGTCTCCCTTGCAAAAGAGATCTCAGTCTCAGTCGGACTAAGCTGGGGAGGTGATGGTCTAGTGGTTAAGCTTTGGGCTTGAGACCAGAGGATCCTCGGTTCAAACTCCAGCCTGACCGAAAAATCACTAAGGGCCTTTGGCCAGGGTCATGAATCCCCAAGTTGCTCCCATTGTGTTGTGATCACGTTGCATGGCAGCACCCTGACATTGCGGTGTGAATGGGTGAATGTGAGGCACAATTGTAAAGTGCTTTGAGCATCTGATGCAGATGGAAAAGCGCTTCATAAGTGTAGTCCATTACCATCTAACCTGGTTAAATAAAGGTTAAATTAAACTTCTATCAGTGGTTTGTAAAGAACAGGTTTGATTCCATTAAGATATTTGAAGTAGTCACATTCCTAAACTGCTGATAACCTACTGTTTAACCTATGATAAATGGTTAATGGATAAATGGACTGCTAAACAATTTTGCTTTACAATTATGTAAAGCGTTCACCCCGATGTCAGGGTGCTGCCATACAAGGCACTCACTACACACCGAGAGCAATAGGGGATTAAAGACCTTGCCCAAGGGCCCTTAGTGATTTTCCAGTCAGGCGGGGATTTGAACCGAAGATCTTCTGGTCTCAAGCCCAACACCTTAACAACTAGACCATCACCTCCCACCTCCCTATGATGATGGATATTGGTGGTGTGTTTTGTGTTTAATGTTCCAGGTGAATATTTGCCAACTGTTTGACACTTATATGACACTTATGTGTTGGTAGTGTTGTTAATTTCTTATCAATCAATTGATCCATTAAGATATTTAGGTCTTGTAGTAATGATCACTTGTCTTGTCATTGTCTTTTTATCATGTCTGCCCCGTAAAGAACAGTGATTTCTGTCCTTTTTTTTTTTTTTTTTTTGGTTGCCTGAAAGATGCTCTATTAACAAATTATTATTTTTTTCCTTCACTTTGTAACTGTGGCAATATAAACACAGACGGCAAGGCATGTACTAGTTGTTCTTGTGTCGAGGGAGTTTTCTGTTAGTATCTGTCTCCTGGGAGCATCATTGTGCTTCAACAGACCAGCAGCACAAATAATGGATTGACTCTATATGAGGTGACTCAGTACTCCCATTAACTAAGACATCATAGCATCTAAATTCAGCCTAGTCAAGATCTAAAAGCCGACTTGGCTTGTCTGTGTTTCAGCCAAATTTCAAATCTTATGTAAGTAGATAATGGAAAAAACAGTGACTTGCAAAGTAATGAAATCTTGTGTGCAGACCATACAAGCTGTCGCCATCATGTGTTGTTTGAAAAGATATTTGAAAAGGATATATACATGAGAGAGAGATTAAAAACAGCAGAAAGAATAGCCAGAGCCCAGACCTGAATCCGATTGAACATCTGTGAAGAGATCTGAAAATGGCTGTGCACTGACGCTCCCCATCCAACCTGATGGAGCTTGAGAGGTGCAGCAAAGAGGAATGGACAAACTGCCAAAGATGGGTGCACCAGGCTTGTGGCATCATATTCAAGAAGACTTGAGGCTGCAATTGCTGCCAAAGGTGCATCAGCAAAGTATTGCACAAAGGGTGTGAATACTTATGTACATGTGATTTCTTAGTTCTTTATTTTTTATAAATTTGCGAAAATTAAAAAAAAACCTTTCTTCCTGTTGTCATTATGGGCTATTGTGAGTAGCGTTTCGAAGGGAAAAATTAATTCACTCCATTTTAAAATAAGGCTGTAACAAAAAAAAAATGTGGAAAAAGTGAAGTGCTGTGAATGCTTTCCAGTTGCTCCGTATGTAGTCTGCAGTTCTCGTAATGCCGAATTGTCAATGCAAATGTGTTTCCTGTGGATCACTTCTATTCTCTGTCAGCAGGTAGGCAGCTGGTAGATTCAGTCTTGTGCTTACTGAGAAGGCCTCTGTTTTTAGCAGTGGCTTCAGACACGTTCTTGGCAGTCACAGCAAATGCTTTTGTGAATCTAAAGTTGCTTTAACCTTTGTTGTCCACATAGGGCTGTGTTCATTATAAGTAGCACAGTACATAACTGTGTCGATTCTCGTTTAAAGCTGATAACCTGTCCTGATCATGATTCTTTTTGTGTTTTATTTGTTTTTGTCTCCAAGCTGATCCAGGTCCTGTATAGTTTGAACTAATGCATTGAAATAGTTTAAAGTTGTTTTCCTATTTACAAACACTAAAAGCACACTTTAACTTTGACAGACAACACAACCTCACATCAGTGCCACAACAGATGACAGCAAACATCCACTGAAGGTCAGACTGAACAGTTTACCAAACTTTAAAATGTATTGTAGGCAACTGGCTTTTCATTCATTCAAAGTATAAATCTGCTACACATTGGTCAGTCAAGAATTTTACATAGCAGTGGATACCAACAGTGTTATTTCAGTCGTTGTAACTTAAGTCTCTTCTGAATGTACGTTTCACATGAACATTGTGAACTCCATCCATTTTCTTGTCAGTAAAACAATTTATTTCTGTTTGATTCCTGAATAGCAATGCACCTGCTTCCAACACATGCCTGCCAATAAAAGGAATGAGAGATGACAATTTGATATATTTTGTTTGTTGATGGATATGCCCTAAATCTACTTGTGTGTTCTTCCCTGGAGTGTAGCCACAGCTGGTAGTGAAAACTACCTCCACAGATTGACGTACTTGTTTGAGGCAGCAGCCAATTACAGCACAATTAAATCTAATTTTCACTTGTACTCAAGATAACTAGTGTTGTAACAGTACACAGTTGATCCATGATCCATATAGACCCCTCCCTATGGTTCAGAATGCATGTGAACTGTGGATTACTTACAGAGTTTACATAAGTGTGATTTCATGTCTTGGTGACTTGTTTTTAAAGTGATAACTGCAGTAGTTTGTCATTGTCATCATCTTCCCTGTGACTTCCCTATGTAGCTGTGAGCGCACTGAACGAGCATAGCGCTTGAAGGGCGTGCACTGCCAAGGTAGCTAAAAGTCCACAACTCAGGAAAATGATAATTATTCCCGACTGTTTCCTGATTTGTATTCATCTCTTGTTTATTAAAAATAGTCATAAACTCAGTTTTGCTCCTTTTCTCTCTTTTTTTTTTTGGTTACTTTTCATGAAATTGCCAACGGCTAATTTTTTTTTTTTAAATCACTGCTACTGTTCATTACTTGCATCTTCCTCATGTAGGCCTTAGAGCAGGGGTGCTCAACTTTTATTGAACCGAGATCTACTTTCTATCGAACGCCATAGCGTAGCCACAATTTATTGTGCACCAATATAACACAATTTCCTGGCACAAAGATAAAGTTTTACCAATAATGATGCATTATTGAAGTAAATGTGCAAAGAATAAGCACAAGTAGGCATAGGAATAGCCTGTAACAACACAACGAACAACTCAAATTACACAATGCCTAATTAAAGTTGGAAAAGTTGTTCCCTACCTTAGTGAACGTCTGGCACTGAGAGGAGGCAAGAAATAAGAATGGCTAAATCCAAAAGCTGTGCATACTCAGCATGTTTTGAATGTTTAAGAATTTTTTTAAATTTTGGGCATCAATTCATTAAACCGTTCCAGAAATTTACCTCTTCTGAGCCACCTAACGTCTGTGTGCAGCAGTCCTCCAGCTGCACATGGAATAACCTAAAATAAAATAAAAATCACAAACAGTCATCTTTATCAAAATCAGGAAATCACAGTATTAATAGTCAGCTTATCTCTATTATATTTATAAACTGTTACAGAAATGGCTCACCCATGTCACTTTTGTAAACATTATACAAAATGAATGCACAAAAATTGAAATAAAGTAAAATGTCATCTTTAACAAAAGCAGTAAATCACAGAATTAATAGTCAGTTTAACTGAGCTAACAGCTCACTATTTGCATTCACAAATGCACGCAAAATAAATGAATAAAAATACTGACTTTTGAACTGTTTACATTCCGTTTTTGTCCACAGTGTAACTTATTTCAGCTCTTTAAGCTGTTATGTTGCTTCAGAAACTTTTTTCTCATTTTAAATTTTTTCTCCTCTGCATCCTGCACCATAGAAGAAGAAGAAGCTCTTCTTCTATCGTGTTTAACAGCAGCCAACATTCTTATTGGTGCAGTGCTGCCACCTTCTGCATCAATCCATTATAGCGTCACTGTCCATTACAGCACCAGTGTTATGCGATCGACTGGAACTCAGCTGGCGATCGAGATCAACTGGTTGGGCACGCCAGTCTTAGAGCCTGTCAGTCGAGAGCATCATCGCTTCCATTCTTTACGGTCTTGGAAGGCCCCCCCTCTTCTAGTGTATCTAGTCTGCCCAAGCTATATTTCATCAGCATCTCCTGTATGCTGTCTTCTGCCAGTTTTCAAGGCTTTCATTGGGTACTTGCATGATAGGGGTTTTAAGTCCAGCCTACAATTTGCAGGGCCTGTCTAAGCCAGACTATTAATCCTCGCTTTAGCGAGTATACAGTGTCCATCCCCTCATGCGAGGTTACACAATAGGAATGTTGCACCTACCCCTGGACTAGGAAATTGGTTCATTCGGGCCCTCACACCACGACAAGGCAGAAGGGTCGTAAGCCCAGATGTTTAATATAACATTTATTTTATTTTAAAATATAATGTAAAACATTGAACACCTTGTTTTTATTCAGGACCACAGACAAAAGTTATCGTTTTTTCTGATTAAAAAAAAATGTTCTGATCTGTGGCTTAAAAACCATATCTGATCTGAACCATGACTTTTGTGATCCGTGACACCCCTAGTAACAACACATAAATGATAGTCTAACAAGGCCACAGTTATGCCGACCCAAGAATGGGGAAATGTTACCAAGCCAGTTTGTTGAGTTGCTTGTTGTCAAGAATCTACTAATAACACCTTACATGTTAATGCACCAATAGATGGCTGGCTGATGGCAGTAACCACAGAGAAAGGGTCAGGAAGAGGCCATGTAAGCAGGAAGAAGTTTGAGTGAAATAAAGAGGAAAGCTTTTTTCCATCTGTGTGCAGTCTGTGTTCAGTCAGCAGAAAATGCAACCTTTTCATAGCATGTGCTTAAGGTTGTAACAGGCTGCAGTACTTAAAATGAATGCGTCAAATACAGATACTTTCATTCAAATCTGTTTCATAAACATCAGCTATCAGCAGAGCACTAATGCACATTTAGTTCACACCAAATCCATGAAACACTTTAAAGTGACCAAAAATGTTTGCCACAGATTCTTCAAAGGTGGTGTTATGAATGAAGTTTTATGGATACTTTTACTTTTGTATAGATTCCAAATAGACAACTCCATATGAGAGTTTTTATGTCTTTATACCATAACATGCTTTTTAATACACTGACAGACTTTGTTTAGCTAAGGTTTTAAATTGTAATCCAGTTTTTAGGGAACTCACATTAAGATCTACTTGTCTTTTTGTATGTCTGTTCAGTGCCAGAGCCTGCTGCCACTCAGCCCAGTTCCGGGCCACCCCACCACCTCCACCCTGTCAGCCCCACTCTGCCCCTCACCTCCTCCTCTCCTGGCAATGGAAAGCGCACCTCCTCCAATAGCCAGCTCCTATCTCAGGCTCCCCCTCAGCAGCAGTGCCTGTCATCTCCTGCTAGCGCTCGCTACCCGCCCAGAGAGGTGCCCCCTCGTTTCCGCCAGCAGGAGCACAAGCAGTTACTAAAGAGAGGCCAGCCTCTACCTGCAGGAGCCTTTGGCGTTCTCTCTCTCTCTTCCCCCTCTTCACCTTCATCTCCAAATACCAGCAGCGCCACCCAAACCTCTGCCCCATCTACCGCAGCCAGTCGTCACCCAGGTTTGTGTCACTATAGTTAATGTTTTATGCATAAACTTTCTTTCAGGTTTTTGTGGAAGCTGTGTTGTGAACTTAGCACTTTATTTTGTATGACGTTCTTTATTTTTGTGATTGGCAACACTGCAACCGCCTATGTTCCTGAGCTTACTTCCCTTCCACTTGCTCTCTTGCACACACAATATGTCTACCTTTCTCTTCTCCATCATATCGGCCAGCTCTATCCCTTTACCAGTCATACTGCCGTCATTCGAAGTCCCGACTGTCACTTCCACCCTTCTAGTTTTCCTCTTCTCCCGCTGTCTGTGGACACGTCCTCCTCCTCTTCTTCACCCAGCAGTAGCCCAGTTTCCGCCGGCTCTGGAAATTCCATGCGACAGTTGTCATTAACCCAGACCTCGACTGATCCGGTATGGAAGTTTGATTTGTAGTCTGCATCTTTATTTTGGCTTGATTTATGCCAGATGCCCTGACGTAACCCTACTCATTTATCCGGGCTTGGGACCAGCACTCAGAATGTGCTGGCTGCACACCCCAAGTGGCTGAGTAGCTATTTTATAAGGTTGTAACTTTCATGGATTAGTATTGTTTTTTTAGGCAGATTTTATACTTTGGTTTTTAGATTTATATTTTGGTATTTGTTTATTTTTATCAATGCCATATCTCGCTGTGCCATTTCTCGTTTTTGTGTGTAGCACCAAGACAAATTCCCCTGCTGTTGGCCTGTTTTATTATGTATCTCATTATACAGTTGTGCTCAAAAGTTTACATACTCTGACCGAATTTTTTGTTTATTTATTTATTTGCCATTTTTCAGAGAATTTGAATGATAATACAAAAACTTTTTTTTCACTCATGGTTAGTTGTGTGAAGCCATTTATTGTCAAACAACTGTTTGCTCTTTTTAAATCATAATGACAACAGGAACTACCCGAATGATCCTGATCAAAAGTTTACATACCCAAGTTTTTAATACCATGTATTGGCCTCATTAACATCAATGACAGCTTGGAGTCTTTTGTGGTAGTTGTGGATGAGGCTCTTTATTTTCTCTGATGGTAAAGCTGCCTCATTCTTATTGGCAAAAAGCCTCCAGTTCCTGTAAATTCCTGGTCTGTCTTGCATGAACTACACATTTTAGCTCTCCCCAGAGTGGCTCAGTGATATTGAGGTCAGGAGACTGAGATGGTCACTCCAGAACCTTTCCTTTATTCTGCTGAAGCCAATGACAGGTAGACTTGGCCTTGTGTTTTGGGTCATTGTCATCTTGGAACATCCAGGTATGTCCCATACGCAGCTTCCGGGATTTCCAGTATTTTCTGATGACATGCTACATTCATTCTCACATCAATTTTGGCCAAGTTTCTTGTGCCTTTGTAGCTCACACATCCATTAACATCAGCGATCCACCTCTGTGCTTCACAGTAGGAAGGGTATACCTTTCATCAGTTCAATTTTGGTCTCATCACTCCAAATGATTTTGTTCCCTGTGCTTTTTGGCGTATTGTAAGTGGGATACTTTGTGGCATTTGCGTAGTAATGGCTTTCTTCTGATAACTTGACCACGCAACCCATTTTTCTTGAAGTGCTTCCTTATTGTGCATATTGAAACAGCCACATCACTCTATTGCACAAAATATTAGATTTAATCCCTAAATACATGATAGAATTGTTAGCAAAATGAACAACTTCAGCTCCAGCAGATTTAGGTTTTTCCTGCACAAAACTGAACTCCTGAGTTTCACAAAGTGATTTCTGCATTTCACATTGGCGGCAACACAAACGCACTCGCTACATGCTGACGTTAGATTATTAGCATTGTGGTACGAAACAAACAAAAAAAAATCTGCAGCTACTAAAGATGTCCTTGCGAACACTGGAGCAAATGGATGTTGACTCCTTGTCATGAAAGGATTTTTATTTTTTTTATTTATTTTTTTTTGAAAAGCTTATGGCAGAATTCAATAGAACGAAATGATGTGTATGAGGAAAAAAATGTACAATAAATGGAACCAAAATCCACAGTACATGACGTCATTCATACAGTGGGACAAATAATGAAGGTCGCGTGATATACCATCCCCCAGTCACATGACAACGGTCTCTTTAGGTATCATATAATAATTTTTGAACATAATATTTGCTTGCTTAAAACTTTCATTTTGGCCTCTAGTTGTGTTCTCTTGAGAATCTCCCAGCATTATTCCTTATTTGTTTTTTTTTGTTTGTTTGTTTTTGTTGGTTTTTATTTTCTGGCTGCATAATCATCACAACTGTGCTTTAATAATGCACACAGGCACAAAATGACAACTTTGAAGACCAAAAGATACGAGGATGCTTCTGTTGCACACTACACACTGTTTTCATGCTCAGACATTTGACAGAAAGATAGCATAAACAATTGCTTCCCTTCACTCTCAAGACCTGTGTGGTGTTAAATGTTTAACAGGGATTCAGCGTATTCATTTTTCACAACTTGAACAGTGAGTGTGCTAAAATTCTGTTTTTATAAATGAGTAGTTTGACTGAGGAGTTGGAGTGTCTATGTTTGCAGTTATCATTGATCAAGACTCTGTGATATAAAATGCACCCTCTTGCACGCTCCGCTGAGGAAACGAGATTAGCTACACAATAAATGGGTCAGAGTCCCACAATTTACCGAGACTGACAACAAATATGAATAACTTAAATACTTTATGCATCTTTTGTGGTTTCTTGAGGCATTTTGTGAATGCAGAAATGTGCTCTGACCTCAAAACGCACTCCTGTGATATTAGGGCCCGGTCACACAACACGATGATAGCTGAACGAAGGAAAAAAGTCAAATATCTTTGAGAAAAGGTGGACGAATGAGCCTGCACCATCACCAAAAAGCCTGCGAGTCAAGAGCGCACAAAGGAACAGAACAAAACCGAAACTAATGTAGCAGATATGATTATATAATGCTACAGAAGGAAGAGATAAAAAGATTTAGTAGAAGTGGTAGGCCACTGTCAGAAGTTGTAGACTCGGCTCTAGGAGGTGCAATGCGGTGAAATAAAGAGTGACAAATACCTTCTTTTTTTAGTGGCTGTTGCCTTATTATTGGAAGTGCAAGAATATATTTACAATATTTACAATTCTGCAGATATCACACAACATTAAGTAGTTCAGACATGTTACCCAGGTTTCACAGTTCTTCTTTAGTTACCAAGTGCACTGGTTTTATAATTCATTCGTGGATCACAAAATATTTTCCAACACAATATCAATCAACAGCAATACAAAATAAAGTTCACAGTATTTTCCAATAGATCTGCCACTCCGACAGTAAAGTGCATTTTTTTCCCTAAAAGTCCATAAGCACCAGTTTTAATTTGTGCAAAATCGCAAGAGCCCAGAGCACAGAGTTTGTGCAGAAGTAATAATTCATATGCGCAGCTCAGTTCAACGCAGTCTTCAAGGTTGTGCAATAAAAACACGTGCAAATGAAAGGGGGAGAGGTTAGGCTGTCTAGCCTCCTACCACACTGATGGGTTGGAAAGGCTTTCTAAGTTGTTGCTATTGCAGGTTCAGGCTCAGCTCACCATCATAGGGTACCCAAAGGACCTGGCCTACATGTAAACAACAGGTCCACAGATCACTAAAACAAATACCACTAGCTAGCTTCTTCACAAATGTCATTCCAGTTCAGTATACACATTCACAACGTCTCCATTAATAAAAGGGAAACGCATGGTAAAGTAGCAATACGTAAACATTCAGAGGTTTAGCCGATGCGGCTTGTAAACACAGGCTATAAACTTTGGCTCACAGTTAGCATTAAAATACACCGCTTTGAATGGGCACATCTAACACCCAGCTAGGCAACATGCTAACCATAGCACCAACAAACAAACAGACTCACCAGTTCCTCTCAGAGATCCCTCACACAGCAAAACTCAATATCGTAAAGGCGGATATAGTCCGAGGTCTGAAAGAGGCATGTAACTTAATAAAGATGTACAAAAAACGATTTAAATAAGGTTAAAAATTACCGAAGCGTACCTGTCAGAGCCATACGCTAACTTCCTCTCCCTGCATCTGCAGTGGGAGGGAAACGGAAGGCTTACATACTCGACTGAGTTGCGTGATTGGCTGTACGCAGTGCGTGTGTGATGACGTTACATGACAGATACACTTTAGATCACACACACACACACACACACACACACACACACACACACACACACACACACACACACACACACACACAAAAAAATGGAATTCATTTAGATTTATAATGAATGTTTTTTCGTTTACTTTTTTCTCATGGGTTACACTAACAAAAGAAAAAACGAAGCGAACAGCGACCTTGACACTTTAAACAAAATCAAAACGAAACATTCATGATGACGTGACTTAGCGGGTATGAGACCGAGCGCCAGCCTGTGATCATGTCTGCAGCCAGCCTGTGGTGTCTGCAGCACCTGCAGGTGCAGAATCTGGTGGTCTTGACAACAGGTTTGTCTTCACTACAATAACGTGTGTGCACATGTGCGTTCCAGCCACAAATGGCTGGAATGTGCATAAGTAGCTGATAAAACCTTCTTACCACTATTGTTTCTGTATGAAAACATTCCTTTTCATCCCACACATGGACGAGTCACGTTCAGCTCATCTGAGCTTTAGTTATTGATCCATTCAGATATTGTCAACGTTTGTGGAAGACGTTGGATGACGATCAAACGGTATGCGAACTACGGAAATGATGAGGAACCGTCAACACAGAAAGCAAAACGGAATATAGGTGAATTGAGGTTATCGGGATTTGTTCACATTTTTCAACAGTGTGAAAATTCTGACAACACGCCAGCTACAGGAACAAAGCTGGACGACGGTTAACCGATGTCTCCGAAAGTCAACGTAAGTCTAGATTTCTTGTTTTGGCTTCGGTGTCCTTTGTTAGTCCCATTTGACCGGGGCTTAAACTAAACGTACCCTTTCTTCTTCTGTGGCGTTTAATGGCCGCCGGCATCCTTTTTGTTGCACTGCTGCCACCTTCTGCATCAGTCTGTTATACCAGTACTAAATCCTCTCGAGTCCAATCTCTTTCAAGTATTTAAAAAGGCAACACCTCCCCCTCCCACTTTAATTGAATCTTTATTCAACCAGGTTAGTCCCATTGAGATCAAGATCTCTTTGACAAGGGAGACCTGGACAATTATAAAGTTTCCAATCTACCTAGCATGCTGATCCCATGTCTAAAATACTTCCAACAGAAACTTCTTTCAGACCTATTCTTCTAAATTCTGAGAGAAGCTCTAGCCTTTCTCTGGAATATGTATTACAATACATGAGGACATCACGAATCACCAAAACAATGTCCTAAATAAGGTCTTGCCGACTCCTGAATGAACCTGTCCCAGAGATCTAGGACCCGGTGAAAATGTACAGATTTTGTGTCCACAGATCAAGGATCCAGTGACCAATTTCATATTTACTTACTTTAAGATGCAATAAAATGTTGTTGACATAGAAAACCTGTAAAGCCTACTTTACAGAAAATTCACAGGAGGTGTTAAGGGAATCAATAAAGAATCTGATAAGTGGAATCAATAATGGCATCAATAACGGTAAAATCATATCAATACCCATCCCTCCTGTGCAGTGAACAGCAGCCAGTGGATCAAATCACAGCACAGTTTTTTTTTTTTTTTTTTTTTTTTTTTTTTAATGCAGCAACACACTGCTTCACTCTAAATATGCAGTAAGGTTATTTCAGATGATCAGAGCAACCCTTCTTGATCTTAAAAGGCTTGATTTTACTCAGTATGCCGCTTTTGAAAGTTGCATCTTCTGCTGCTACATTGATTAGCTACTTATACCGGTTATGTGCATGCTACATGTCGTCTTCTCTGTTTTTTGTGAGAACGTTATAGCACCACATAGAGGCTGCAGTGTTTTCTGTGGTTCTGTGTTCACGAAACACTTTGACAGGAATTAAATGAAGCCTTACTCGAGTAATTGCTTCAGCCCTGCTTATTTTTCAAGAATGAATTCTGCCATCTCAGATTGATATGATCTGTGCTGAGTATTCCCTTCAGTGTTTGTATCTAGTAAGAACATTTAAGACTGTCAGAGGCTTATAGTTTACCAGCACTAATGACTCATTTTTATGATTGGAATGAAAATTAGCTTTGTTTCTTCCTGCTGGTGGAATGTAATGTGACACCCTGGAGCACAAGAATAATACTTTTAAAATCCCTAATGCAAAGCAATTGGAAAAAAATCAAAACAATTTTTCAGAACCAACTAGCATTGATAATTGAAATGATGTAACAGTTGCATGGGGTGAATATAATCAGTGTCATCTGTTGTAATGAGGTTTTGACTGTTTGTCGACTGAATATTAGCTATAGCTTTTAACATGCAAAGTGCAGTCGTTTTAGTAAATATTTAATTCCACTGGGGTTAATTATATTATGAAGCCCCTGATTGCAACATATGAAACCAAAGTTTGTAAGAAGAAATAGGTGTTTACTTTATTTTGATGGCCATGGATTTCCAACCACAACACAGTTAACTTTATCTGATCACTGTAAACTACAAACAGTCTCTTCTCAGTGTAACACTGAGGGAAAAGTGGGTCTTCATATTTTGTGGGCAGGCTTTTCACCTCTGAGGTTGCTGTGGCCAAAAGGGTTGTGATGACTCCCTCACTCAAAAACACATTTGTATTTGTGCACATGCAAACACATGCTGAAAGACATAGTAGCTGTGCAGCAGTAAGAACATACTATTCTGACCTAGTTGTGTCCTCTCAGATCTCAGTCTGCCTTGCAGGCCAGCTGTCTGTATTTACAGGGGAATGCGTGCATGAGTTCATTTAAAGGCAACGCAGACCTACTGGCTGCTAGTTATATTTTGAAAAGCAGATAAAATATGACATTGTTCTTAAGCTACATATTTTTGGTAAAAGAAAATGTTTTTATTTAAAGGTAAACAAGCAACACACATCATCCACAGACGTTTAACCCACCCCATCCCTTTAGATTTAAGGGTGTTCACACAGTGCCCACATAACCTCTACACTGCAACTCCATTTAATTCTCTCAGACACCAGACAGAGACCCCTTGTTTCTGTCTCCCTTCATCACTCCGTCACACCCACCATTCTCATCTCTCCAGCTGACTGGATCATTAAGTAGTCAGGAACAGCCAGCACCCATCCAGACCGGCTCCCCAGTAGCAGGTGCTGCAATAGGGATGTCTTAAGACTGTGGGAACTGCAGCTGAGCAGCTGTTAGCTGGTCACGAGACAACATGAAGCCAGAAAACATGCTGCTGGTTGCTGTTAAGACACTTGGCCCTTTCATTTGGGCTCTTTTGATATGCATATAAAGCATTTTTGTGAAATGCTATTCAAAATAATTTTGAGTGAAACAAATTGTAGTGGTGATGGATAAAATATTGGCCTGTCTTTTTAGATAGTTTACGATATTTTGATTTTTTTGCAGTAGGCCACAAAATGTAAGATTTTGTTTTAGCTTCTTCATTCGATTTACCCATTCGAGACAATCATCCTCGAGACCATCATCCTCAGCAACGAGGGATAGCCACGACGACGGCATTGTTGCATTAAAACACATTTTGTGCACTTTTACTGTGTATGTGGTGCCTTTTTAATAACCAACTCACACAGTGGACACACATTCCTTCAAAAGTTAAAATTTGTTAAACTTTGGCCACAATGAATGGGTGGGTGATGACTGTGGCCACAATAGTAAAGCTAATGCTTGTAAAAATGTGCATTTTGGAATTTCTAAGATTATGTGATAATTGAATTCCCATCAGGACAAAAGCAAAATAAATTAAAATTAATAATAATAATTTATATTTATTTATCCTTTATTTATACACGTAGTTTCATGGAGGCAAAGTCTCATTCTAAAGAGAGAATTGTTTCAGTCATAGATTATAATAGTTTGTTAGAGATATATTATACAGTATCAGTACAATAATGATAATAATAAAATATTATTATTACTACACCTACTCCCCAAAGAATACAGTGAAGGTCACACTTGTATTTCAAAGTGTCATGTATGTAGATTAACTGATAACATGGGCATTAAAGGGTCGCATTCACAGAAGTTATCAGTTTAATATCTAAACTCAGTTCCATTAGCATTGCACTGGAAATTATTTAACCACTGACCTTGATTGATTGATTGATCCAAAACAAAAATTCCTCCCTACCATCCATAGCCCAGATGTACACAGCAAATTTAATCAAAAGGGAATAAAGCAAGATATCGTAACATAAATGAACACAAACGTAGTTACACAGAGACCAAGCCGATCACCAGAACATATACCGCCAATAGTTTTGCTAAAACTAATCAGCATAGGGGAATGTCAGTGTGGAGACAAATGCTAAAGTACCATTTTATGCACTTTTTCAATTTTCATGCTTTATTTGAAAATCCAGCACCCAACATTTTGTTTGAGTTGAGTGAGAGGTTTTATTTTTTCTTTAAATATCTGTAAACAGAGCACAAAATCATGATGATGTGAACATGCCTTTTTTGGGTTTACACCACTGTTTAAAGGTAAACCACAAGATTGTCATTATCTTAAAATGTAAATCATGAAATACTAAATAATTCAGGTGGAAAGAAAAAAGGGTTTCCATCTTGGTTATGTGTACATTTTTAAATCAACATAAGACTGCTCGGCCTTAACAATGTCAGGAAGATATGGATTGCCCCATGTGGACACACAAATGCGCGCATGCGCACACACACCCACCCACCCACATGCGTGCACACACATGAGTGAGCCCCCCTTGTGGTTTCATTAATCCAGCCTCTGTCAGGGAAACCAGAGACGTCACCATGGTCTCCCTCCTGTTTTCTCACTTCTCTCTGCAGACAGACATGAAAAATGAGGTTTAAAACTCTCCTGTGACCAGTTCCTTTGTCTTCTTGCTTCCTGATAAACAACTTCACACTGAGTTTGGGTGCGTGGCTTCCCTAAAATAAGAAAGAAAGCGAAAAGTTGGCGACAACAGTTTGAGGTGTCACCTTCAGTTCTGGTTCTGTGTCAGGCCGTAGTTGTCTCAAAGAAAACCAAACTTGGCCTGCTCAAAGTGGGGAATTCATTGAAATGCCGCACAACCTTTTCATGGTTCCTTTCTTTTCCTTTGCCACTGGAAGTGCCAGCCCTCTCCCCAAGACTTATTTTCTTTCCTCTATTTTTTTTCCTCCCCTGCCCTCCTCCTTTCTGTCACCCTGCCTTTCATTTTCTACAGATAGGAGGGGAGGCATTTAATTCTTGGCTACCTGCCCATTTCTGTGATGGCAGCTCATCTCATTATCACAACCTCATCTCTTATTTCTGCTCCAGCTATGGAAAGCTGGCATCACAAGACTTCGGTTACCATTGTTTAATGTTAACTTCTTTTTTAGCACACACGCTCTGCCACTGTGCTGATCATCAGGGCACTTTACTTCATGTATGTGTGTGTTGTACACAGAAAGCATGACTGTATCCACGTTAACACACTAGCTCACATACACATGCAATGGAACAACCTTTCTCCCTGTTGGAAGCACGAAAAGACATGGAGTGAGTCTTTGTTTTTATTTTTGACCCTATTCATTCATATGGCATGCAAAGAGACTGCTCTCCTAATTACATCCAGAATGAAAAGCATCACCACATTACTGACACATGACTGCAAATGAAGGATAGAAATAATTGTCCTCTTTTCTTTGTTTTTCCATGTTCAGCTTACTTTAGTCCGTCTCTAACCCCCCTCAGTGCATTACAGCTTTGCCAAGAATCAGCAAGAGCTTTGTGTTGGAATGTATGTGGAGGGAGTTGAAAGGGAAATTCAAGGCATGCTGAGCTCAGTGTCAAAGCATGGAAAAAAATATAAAAGGCTGTTTTACATTAGTCCGCATATGTGCACGTGTACAGTGTGTATTGGGGGATGGTGGTCAAAACAGGAACTTTAACGTCTACTATAGAATACAGTGCAATTGAGCAAATTTTCTTGTCAGTAATGTTTTTGCATCGTTAATTGTGCTAAGGTTTACTCGTATATCAAACAGAAAAAAGTGATGCAGAACAAAAACTCACTTAACCTGTTAATTAGTTATATTTTCTGCCTCATTTGTAGGGTTAGAGTAATTGACTAATATCGCCGCTTCCTCCCAGGTTCTTGGAAAAAAAAAATTGGGATTATTTCTTTGAATTCTCCCTTGCAGACACTCTTCAAAAACACTTTCAGCAGATTTTCTCCTAAATTACAGCCATGGGGTCACCCCCTATTTAACACACACACACACACACACACACACACATATATATATATATATATATATATATATATATATATATATATATATATATATATATATGCTAAAGTACTTATGCAATCTCTCAGCCATGATCTGTCTTTTTTCACGACATGAACCTCATTGACAGGCCCGTGTGGAAAGACTTCTATGTTGTTTAAGGACATCAAACCATCCAACAGCAAATCTTCACACTTTTGGCACAGTGTCATTTTCAGACCACAGCATACCATGAAACCAGTCATTGGCCCATACCTAATCTGTAGATGTGTGTGTTTGTGTCTGCCATTCTCCGGACAAATCTGAGCAATAGGTATTGTCGGACCTACGTCACTTCCACTGCCATTTTGGATCGCCACTGAAAACAAAGTGTACACACACTCTCAACCATTGTTGATATAGTCGTCTTTACTGCTGTTTATTTGCAAAGGCCTGCTGATTTGGTCATGCCAAATGGCGTATGAGTATGTGGAGAGCCTTGATAGGGGTGCAAAAGCTGCTGCAGTTAAAAAGGTCGTAGATGGATCTCGGGATCGAGCTGACGGCCCGCCGCGAGGCAAGCTGTCGTCTGTCCTAGCCCTTGCCTCTTGGCGCCTCCTCGATGCTCTTAGCTGAGTGTCCTGCGGGGTCCGAAGTGTTTACTTTAAAAAAATTAGTGTTCAAAGCAGGCCTGGTTGCCTGAATACCCCAGGTAGGAATAATGTAATAGGACTCCGGCTCTATTTTGTGGGTTTTCTTTCTCTGAACTGGGGCCATGATTAACAGGGGTGGCTGGGGGCATTCATATTGTGCCGCTAGAGGTGAAATTCTTGGACCGGCACAAGACGGACAAAAACAAAAGCATTTGCCAAGAATGTTTTCATTAATCAAGAATGAAAGTTGGAGGTTCGAAGACAATCAGATACTGTTGTAGTTCCGACCATAAATGATGCCACGTAGCGATCCGGCAGCGTTATTCCCATGACCATCCTTGTTTACTCAGCTAATGGCAGCCAGCCATTAATCCCTTCTGTCTGGACTTTTGTGACGCTTTGGAAGCTAAAAAAAAAACAAAAAAAAAACACACTTTTCGATCTTTTATCTTATTGTGGTTGGTGGAACCAACTGCAACACACGATCCTGGCATTCTCTGTGAAAACTGGTGTATATTAAGTAGAAAAAAAAAAGTGGCAGAATGATGTGAGTGCGGTGGACGCCAAGTAGGAAATGAGTGCGACAGCAGTTTTTCAGCGGCTCGCTGGTTACTATGCACGTTGGTATGTGCGCGTGCATCAGGGACCCGGATGTGCGATCGTACCTATAAATATTCCCGGTGAGTGGAAATGTGTGTTGATGGGAGATATTCTGTGTTTTCTTGCTTGGAGTTGTAGTACAGTATCTTAAGGCTACCTATCTGCTAGAGTTTGCGTGTATGTCTGTACACCTGAAGCAGATTGACCTCATTGTCATCAAATGGTGTGACTAGTTTGTATAAGTCTTGTTTTTTGATCAGTGGCCACTGATGTTGTGATAAGTTAATTACATAATTAAATGTTTCTAAAAATCTGATAGTTGATGTCAGAGTACCATCACATATAGTAGCATTATTACTGAACAAGGCCAGTATTGTGCACACACACAACACAAACCCTCTTCTTGATATTTAAAGGTTCATGGATAATTTAGTCTAACTATTCAGGTGATGTTTAAAGGCCACACACAATAAAATAGGAAAATTGACTCAAACCCTTGTGAATTGATGTGGTTTGTAACTATTTGGGAGGTCTGTGCTCAATAAAAATTGTAAATGGCTGTGAGTGGCTACTTCAAGCCTTTAAAGTTACCGTACGCTGTCTGGTTATCAGCAGTTGGCGCAAAGTAGGTCAGCAAGCGCATGATGTCACGGCAGGGAGGGGCTTGCCTGGATGAACAGTCCACAAACACTGGAATGTGGCTTGTTTACATTTTTTTCTCTGCCATTCTGCTGTTTATGTGGCTTATATAAAAATAACAATTCAGATATTTTGAATCACCAAGGTTTGTGGAGTCTATATTAGGAGATGGTGAATCGCTGTAATTTGTTTTGGTGCAACAACTTGCCCAAAACTAGAGTTGCTCTTCACAAATTTCCCACGGAGAAAAAGCACCAAGATACACGGGCACGATTTGCCAACAGGACATGAAAGAACTGGGATGGTCCCACAAAAAAACTCTACCGCATGTAGTTACCATGTCATTTACATATTTAAAATCATGTAAATTCAACAGCCTTTTTTTTTCTTCTTCTTTCAGTATACACGCCACATGATAGAGCAACATTTTTAGGGCAGATATTTTACATGCAACCTGTCAAGAGGCTTCATTTGATCATAGAGCCGTTTCAACATAAACCTTCAAAGGACTGGGGTCCAATATATTAGCGCTTTAAAACTGCGGTTAGAAAAATTACATTAATGATTACTACACCTCCAAATTACTGACCAATACAGATCTTCCAACCGCCTGGCTTCGTCGCCACATTCATTGTCACAGTCGTCATTTTGGTCCGATTCCTGGTCTGAATCTTCTCCGACTGTTATGGCTCGAGCCTGTAAGGCTGTTTACACCCAAATTTCCTTAGTTTGGTCCATATTATCATAATCATTCAGAGAAATATCGGACGAAAAGCTTTCCAAATCGCTGTTTGTATCCTTTGCCATTGTGATCTAAAAGTTGCGAATAGGCTGTCCTTGCTCTAACATCACTCAGCAGTGCACATTCTCACAGCATGGGATATTTTAGGAGCAATGTGTGACCAAATAAGGAACAAAATCAGTTAACACAGGTGATTTGGGGAAAAATACAGATAATTCTGTCTTTATATAGAAGAGCCTTCAAGGATAATACAGGTTTTCAGACCTTTTCATGCTGCCTTTAAAATTGAGTAAACTGCTGTGTGTGTGTGATATATGTATATATGTATGTGTATATATGTATGTGTATATATGTATATATGTATGTGTATATATGTATGTGTATATATGTGTATATATATGTGTATATATATATGTGTATGTGTGTGTGTATATGTGTGTATATGTGTGTGTGTATATGTGTGTGTGTATATG
>NW_022986615.1:0-15000 GCF_902500255.1 Thalassophryne amazonica
TCATCTGCAGAGGAATGGTCTATTTGAAGAGTTTCAGTCAGGTTTTAGAATTCATCATAGTACAGAAACAGCATTAGTGAAGGTTACAAATGATCTTCTTATGGCCTCAGACAGTGGACTCATCTCTGTGCTTGTTCTGTTAGACCTCAGTGCTGCTTTTGATACTGTTGACCATAAAATTTTATTACAGAGATTAGAGCATGCCACAGGTATTGAAGGCACTGCGTTGCGGTGGTTTGAATCATATTTGTCTAATAGATTACAATTTGTTCATGTACATGGGGAATCTTCTTCACAAACTAGGGTTAATTATGGAGTTCCACAAGGTTCTGTGCTAGGACCAATTTTATTCACTTTATACATGCTTCCCTTAGGTAGTATTATTAGACGGTATTGCTTAAATTTTCATTGTTACGCAGATGATACCCAGCTTTATCTATCCATGAAGCCAGAGGACACACACCAATTAGCTAAACTGCAGGATTGTCTTACAGACATAAAGACGTGGATGACCTCTAATTTCCTGCTTTTAAACTCAGATAAAACTGAAGTTATTGTACTTGGCCCCACAAATCTTAGAAACATGGTGTCTAACCAGATCCTTACTCTGGATGGCATTACCCTGACCTCTAGTAATACTGTGAGAAATCTTGGAATCATTTTTGATCAGGATATGTCATTCAAAGCGCATATTAAACAAATATGTAGGACTGCTTTTTTGCATTTACGCAATATCTCTAAAATCAGAAAGGTCTTGTCTCAGAGTGATGCTGAAAAACTAATTCATGCATTTATTTCCTCTAGGCTGGACTATTGTAATTCATTATTATCAGGTTGTCCTAAAAGTTCCCTAAAAAGCCTTCAGTTAATTCAAAATGCTGCAGCTAGAGTACTGACGGGGACTAGAAGGAGAGAGCATATCTCACCCATATTGGCCTCTCTTCATTGGCTTCCTGTTAATTCTAGAATAGAATTTAAAATTATTCTTCTTAGTTATAAGGTTTTGAATAATCAGGTCCCTTCTTATTTTAGGGACCTCGTAGTACCATATCACCCCAATAGAGCGCTTCGCTCTCAGACTGCAGGCTTACTTGTAGTTCCTAGGGTTTGTAAGAGTAGAATGGGAGGCAGAGCCTTCAGCTTTCAGGCTCCTCTCCTGTGGAACCAGCTCCCAATTCAGATCAGGGAGACAGACACCCTCTCTACTTTTAAGATTAGGCTTAAAACTTTCCTTTTTGCTAAAGCTTATAGTTAGGGCTGGATCGGGTGACCCTGAACCATCCCTTAGTTATGCTGCTATAGACGTAGACTGCTGGGGGGTTCCCATGATGCACTGTTTCTTTCTCTTTTTGCTCTGTATGCACCACTCTGCATTTAATCATTAGTGATCAATCTCTGCTCCCCTCCACAGCATGTCTTTTTCCTGGTTCTCTCCCTCAGCCCCAACCAGTCCCAGCAGAAGACTGCCCCTCCCTGAGCCTGGTTCTGCTGGAGGTTTCTTCCTGTTAAAAGGGAGTTTTTCCTTCCCACTGTAGCCAAGTGCTTGCTCACAGGGGGGTCGTTTTGACTGTTGGGGTTTTACATAATTATTGTATGGCCTTGCCTTACAATATAAAGTGCCTTGGGGCAACTGTTTGTTGTGATTTGGCGCTATATAAAAAAAAATTGATTGATTGATTGATTACTTATAAGGTTTTGAATAATCAAGTCCCATCTTATCTTAGGGACCTCGTAGTACCATATCACCCCAATAGAGCGCTTCGCTCTCAGACTGCAGGCTTACTTGTAGTTCCTAGGGTTTGTAAGAGTAGAATGGGAGGCAGAGCCTTCAGCTTTCAGGCTCCTCTCCTGTGGAACCAGCTCCCAATTCAGATCAGGGAGACAAACACCCTCTCTACTTTTAAGATTAGGCTTAAAACTTTCCTTTTTGCTAAAGCTTATAGTTAGGGCTGGATCAGGTGACCCTGAACCATCCCTTAGTTATGCTGCTATAGACGTAGACTGCTGGGGGGTTCCCATGATGCACTGTTTCTTTCTCTTTTTGCTCTGTATGCACCACTCTGCATTTAATCATTAGTGATCGATCTCTGCTCCCCTCCACAGCATGTCTTTTTCCTGGTTCTCTCCCTCAGCCCCAACCAGTCCCAGCAGGAGACTGCCCCTCCCTGAGCCTGGTTCTGCTGGAGGTTTCTTCCTGTTAAAAGGGAGTTTTTCCTTCCCACTGTAGCCAAGTGTTTGCTCACAGGGGGTCGTTTTGACCGTTGGGGTTTTACATAATTATTGTATGGCCTTGCCTTACAATATAAAGCGCCTTGGGGCAACTGTTTGTTGTGATTTGGCGCTATATAAAAAAAAAATTGATTGATTGATTGATAGGCCGAAATTGAGCTTCCCCTCCTTGAAAGACCAGCATCCGCCACTGGTTGGCAGATTATGATATTGAGAGCCCATATGAAAAGTTGTAGGCATGTGTGATCATTTATGTTAAAGTTAAGAGAGTTTTTGTGCGGCTGGTCTAAAGCCACCAGCCGCAATGCGGCCATGTTGGCTGCTATAACAGCGAAGTGTGATGTCACATGGGCACAGGAAGCCACAAGTGGCCAACAGGCACTGATGTAAAAGTTCTCTCTTTCTCTCCCTCCCTCTCATCACACCTTCGCTGTTTTCCCGCTGAGCAAACATGAAGCCTTTTATTTGTAAAATAAATGAACTGAACTCGCTCAATTTTCAGGAACAATTCAGTTCAGCTCGCTCGACTTTCTCCCCGCTGAACGGGAAGACCACCAAAATACTTCAGTGTTTATCCAGTTACTCCCGTGAGCGCTGATCAGTGGTGGGCACAGATAACCACAAAATTAACTTTGATAACAGATAATCAGACAACTGAAAAGTTATCTTTGATAAAGATAAACCGATAAACCACCCAAAAATGCATCAGAAGTTACAGATAACCGATAACCGATAAATTCCAGTATTGTCTCTGGTACATTTGCAACTACTAACAAACTGAATTTGAGTTTTAACACCACTTTCTGGTAGCATCAAAAGCGACAACAGACCCAAACAATGAGCCCGCACTTCTGTCTTTGAACATCCTGCCCCCTGCTGGAAGCTCTTGTTTACTACATGGCTTCCAGCACAGAAGCAAGATGAGAGCAGTCGTAAAACTCAGCTTTCTACCCAATTGCAATGCTCCGGTCAGGCCAAGGTCTTGGAAAATAAAGCAATGCTGAGTTATGGCTTGGTGTATAAATAAAATGAATACTGATAGAATAACTCCATTAACGTCAGTTTTGTCATTTGTGCAAAGTTAAAATATAACATATATCTTTTAATGTTGAATAATGCACTAATTCTGAAGTTTTGCAAAAAACACAGACAGATCACAAAGGATTCTGGGTAAAATGTGCCTCTTTTGCTAAACACTGATTGGATGAGTCATTCATTATGTAAACCAACACAATGTGTTGGTTTACACATTGGTGTGTCGTGTGTTGGTGTTTACAGATAAATGTGCTTTTGTAAAATATTCCATTTTTTTATTTGTAAAAACAGGCATTTTTACACAGCCCTGGAAGTGTCATCGCAAAATGTTTTGCATGTGGAGACAATGTGCGCTCATTTTATTGTATTATGCGCATGTTTAATGATGTTGTGCGCATGTTTTATTATATTGTAGAACGTGCACTCAATATTGTCTTGACACATAAATGTTGGCTATTTGCCCTATTGACGTTTCAAATCCCAGAAAATCTCAGAGAGATCGCCGCGCTGCAAGATCTCAGAAAAATTGATAACTGCATTGAGACGCTCTGATCACGCTGCACTTTAACCGCTGCACATAGACAACACCATTAACATCGCAACATAAAACTATTTTTATATTGTGCCTGAAACTCTCGTGAATATATTCTCTGGGTTTTTAGACGTTGTTATTGTGTTTATTTTATGTAAACATGCAAGAATCACAGGCTGTCTCTCCATTATTTTCAATGGGAGTTGCTGTGAGCTACACTCGCTTCCTGTTCTGGGAGAAAGTGAAGTTTGTGTTGGGAGAGTGTAATGACATGGACCCACAACAGGGGGCATAAATGAACGGACAATGAAAATGCCAAAATATAACAATTTAATGTTGTGAAATGTGCACAACGGAATACAGATGCTGCTTTTAGGTAACAGTCAATTAAATAACAGGTGATGTGTGGGCAGGCTCGAGGATAGGAGACGCCTGTCCAGAGAAGAGCCGGGCCCCACACGATTTCCACTGCCAACGGAGACCTGCAACACACCGGAGCCGCCCAGTCCTGAGTCCCCAGGTGGCCACTGCCTCCAGCTGTCAGACCTGGTACTGCTGGCAGGAAGAACAAACAGGTTATGTGGGTGTGCGAACACCCAGCAACAGTCAGCAAACTCACAGTTCCTTCCTGAGGGAAAAGTCCTACACTCCCAGGTAGCAGGAAAACAGAGTACGTGCAGTGCCTACTGTAATACTTAAGAAATTTAGGATTGGAATCGCCAGCTCCTCCAAATTTCCACTAACCAGCTCCAGGCTGAAAGTATACAGAAGGTTTATGACTGCAAAGTGTTCAGAAGCAATTATGTGCGTACGGCACAGAAAATGCTGAGAGGTTACTTGTCGGGTAAGCTGATTTCTCGGCAGGGAAGTGGAGTCGCTGTCCGGCTTTTATGGGTTGGGTGGATGATGAGTAATGAGTGACAGCTGTCACAGTCGGTGTTCCAGGATGCTCCAGGGAGGCGGCTGCGCCCTCTGGTGCCTGAAGCCCGCTTTCAGGCAGGGCGCTGGTGTTGGGCCAGCAGTACCTCCTCTTCAGCGGCCCACACAACAGGACCCCTCCCCTCAACGGGCGCCTCCTGGCGCCCGACCAGGCTTGTCGGGGTGGCGTTTGTAGAAGTCGGCCAGGAGGGCCGGGTCCAGGATGAAGCTCCTCTTCACCCCGGAACACTCTTCGGGTCCGTACCCCTCCCAGTCCACCAGATACTGAAACCCCCGACCCTGTCGACGGACATCCAGGAGCCTGCGAACCGTCCATGCAGGCTCCCCGTCGATGATCCAGGCAGGCGCTGGTCCGGGGGTGCAGAAGGATGAGGTGTGGTGAAGTTTGATCCTGGACACATGAAAAACCGGATGGATCCGCAGTGAAGCTGGCAGCTTCAGCTTCAATGCGGCTGGACTGAGGACCTTCAGGATGGGGAAGGGTCCGATGAAACGGTCCTTTAGCTTTTGGGATTCCACTTGCAGAGGGATGTCCTTTGTTGATAACCACACCTCCTGCCCAGGCTGGTATGCAGGGGCCAGGTAATGCCGGCGGTCTGCATGGGCCTTGGCCCTCGTCTGGGCTTTCAGCAGGGCAGAGTGGGCAGTGCGCCACACCCGACGGCACCTCCTCAGGTGGGCCTGGACCGAGGGAACCCTGACCTCTCCCTCCACGAGCGGGAACAATGGGGGCTGGTACCCCAAACACACCTCAAACAGGGAGAGGCCAGTAGCTGATGATACTTGGCTATTGTGAGCGTACTCGATCCAGGCCAGATGGCTGCTCCAGGCCGTCGGGTGTGCAGAGGTCACGCAGTGGAGGGCCTGCTCCAACTCCTGGTTTGCCCGCTCTGCCTGTCCGTTGGTCTGGGGACGAGAGGCTCACGGTGGCCCCCAGTTCAGTACAGAAACTCCTCCAGACTTGTAAAGAGAACTGGGAACCACGGTCGGAAACGATGTCAGTAGGAATCCCATGCAGACGTATGACACGGTGGACCAGGAGGTCTGCTTTCTCCTGGGCCGTCGGGAGCTTCAGGAGGGCCACAAAGTGGGCCACCTTGGAGAACCGGTCCACTATCGTGAAGATGGTCATCATGCCCTGAGACGGCGGGAGGCCCGGGACAAAGTCCAGGCCAATGTGGGACCAGGAGCGATGAGGCACAGGCAGCGGCTGGAGGAGTCCTTGTCCTTTCCTGTGATCAGCCTTGCCCCTGGCGCAGATGGTACAGGCCTGGACATACTCCCGGACGTCGACCTCCATAGACACCCACCAGAAGCACTGCCAGACCACTGCCATGGTTCTTCGCACCCCTGGGTGGCAGGAGAGCTTAGAACCGTGACAGAAGTCTAGGACTGCAGCCCTGGCCTCTGACGTACAGCTTGTTCTTGGGTCCTGTCCCCGGGTCCGGGTTCCGTGCCAGGGCCTCCTGGACGGTCTTCTCCACGTCCCAGGTGAGGGTGGCCACGATAGCGGACTCGGGTATGATGGTGGCCGGTGGATCTGACAGCTCTGTTCCGACTTCGTCCTCGTGCACCTGGGACAGTGTATCGGATCGTTGGTTCTTGGTCCCGGGGCGGTACGTGATCTGGAAGTCAAAACGACCGAAGAACAGCGACCAGCGGGCTTGCCTGGGGTTCAGATGCTTGGCGGTCCACATGTATTCCAGGTTCCGATGGTCCGTGAAAACCGTAAATGGTACCGCAGCTCCCTCCAACACGTGTCTTCACTCCTCAAGGGCCTCATTACCCCATCCCCGTAGAGACGGTGCCTACTCCCAGACCACCAATAACCAGTAAAAATCTATTTAAGCATAAAAATTCAAAAAGAAAAAATAATATAGCACCTTCAACTGCACCACAGACTAAAACAGTTAAATGTGGTCTATTAAACATTAGGTCTCTCTCTTCTAAGTCCCTGTTAGTAAATGATATAATAATTGATCAACATATTGATTTATTGTGCCTTACAGAAACCTGGTTACAGCAGGATGAATATGTTAGTTTAAATGAGTCAACACCCCCGAGTCACACTAACTGCCAGAACGCTCGTAGCACGGGCCGAGGCGGAGGATTAGCAGCAATCTTCCATTCCAGCTTATTAATTAATCAAAAACCCAGACAGAGCTTTAATTCATTTGAAAGCTTGACTCTTAGTCTTGTCCATCCAAATTGGAAGTCTCAAAAACCAGTTTTATTTGTTGTTATCTATCGTCCTCCTGCTCGTTACTGTGAGTTTCTCTGTGAATTTTCAGAACTTTTGTCTGACTTAGTGCTTAGCTCAGATAAGATAATTATAGTGGGCGATTTTAACATCCACACAGATGCTGAGAATGACAGCCTCAACACTGCATTTAATCTATTATTAGACTCAATTGGCTTTGCTCAAAATGTAAATGAGTCCACCCACCACTTTAATCATATCTTAGATCTTGTTCTGACTTATGGTATGGAAATTGAAGACTTAACAGTATTCCCTGAAAACTCCCTTCTGTCTGATCATTTCTTAATAACATTTACATTTACTCTGATGGACTACCCAGCAGTGGGGAATAAGTTTCATTACACTAGAAGTCTTTCAGAAAGCGCTGTAACTAGGTTTAAGAATATGTTTCCTTCTTTATGTTCCCTAATGCCATATACCAACACAGTGCAGAGTAGCTACCTAAACTCTGTAAGTGAGATAGAGTATCTCGTCAATAGTTTTACATCCTTATTGAAGACAACTTTGGATGCTGTAAAAAAAGAGAGCTTTAAATCAGAAGTGCCTGACTCTGTGGTATAACTCACAAACTCGCAGCTTAAAGCAGATAACCCGTAAGTTGGAGAGGAAATGGCGTTTCACTAATTTAGAAGATCTTCACTTAGCCTGGAAAAAGAGTCTGTTGCTCTATAAAAAAGCCCTCCGTAAAGCTAGGACATCTTACTACTCATCACTAATTGAAGAAAATAAGAAGCCATCACTTGACCCAGCTATCTTAGCTAATTATAGGCCAATCTCCAACCTTCCTTTTCTCTCAAAAATTCTTGAAAGGTTAGTTGTAAAACAGCTAACTGATCATCTGCAGAGGAATGGTCTATTTGAAGAGTTTCAGTCAGGTTTTAGAATTCATCATAGTACAGAAACAGCATTAGTGAAGGTTACAAATGATCTTCTTATGGCCTCAGACAGCGGACTCATCTCTGTGCTTGTTCTGTTAGACCTCAGTGCTGCTTTTGATACTGTTGCCCATAAAATTTTATTACAGAGATTAGAGCATGCCATAGGTATTAAAGGCACTGCGCTGCGGTGGTTTGAATCATATTTATCTAATAGATTACAATTTGTTCATGTAAATGGGGAATCTTCTTCACAGACTAAGGTTAATTATGGAGTTCCACAAGGTTCTGTGCTAGGACCAATTTTATTCACTTTATACATGCTTCCCTTAGGCAGTATTATTAGACGGTATTGCTTAAATTTTCATTGTTACGCAGATGATACCCAGCTTTATCTATCCATGAAGCCAGAGGACACACACCAATTAGCTAAACTGCAGGATTGTCTTACAGACATAAAGACATGGATGACCTCTAATTTCCTGCTTTTAAACTCAGATAAAGCTGAAGTTATTGTACTTGGCCCCACAAATCTTAGAAACATGGTGTCTAACCAGATCCTTACTCTGGATGGCATTACCCTGACCTCTAGTAATACTTTGAGAAATCTTGGAGTCATTTTTGATCAGGATATGTCATTCAAAGCGCATATTAAACAAATATGTAAGACTGCTTTTTTGCATTTACGCAATATCTCTAAAATTAGAAAGGTCTTGTCTCAGAGTGATGCTGAAAAACTAATTCATGCATTTATTTCCTCTAGGCTGGACTATTGTAATTCATTATTATCAGGTTGTCCTAAAAGTTCCCTGAAAAGCCTTCAGTTAATTCAAAATGCTGCAGCTAGAGTACTGACGGGGACTAGAAGGAGAGAGCATATCTCACCCATATTGGCCTCTCTTCACTGGCTTCCTGTTAATTCTAGAATAGAATTTAAAATTCTTCTTCTTACTTATAAGGTTTTGAATAATCAGGTCCCTTCTTATCTTAGGGACCTCATAGTACCATATCATCCCAATAGAGCGCTTCGCTCTCAGACTGCAGGCTTACTTGTAGTTCCTAGGGTTTGTAAGAGTAGAATGGGAGGCAGAGCCTTCAGCTTTCAAGCTCCTCTCCTGTGGAACCAGCTCCCAATTCGGATCAGGGAGACAGACACCCTCTCTACTTTTAAGATTAGGCTTAAAACTTTCCTTTTTGCTAAAGCTTATAGTTAGGGCTGGATCAGGTGACCCTGAACCATCCCTTAGTTATGCTGCTATAGACTTAGACTGCTGGGGGGTTCCCATAATGCACTGAGTGTTTCTTTCTCTTTTTGCTCTGTATGCACCACTCTGCATTTAATCATTAGTGATTGATCTCTGCTCCCCTCCACAGCATGTCTTTTTCCTGGTTCTCTCCCTCAACCCCAACCAGTCCCAGCAGAAGACTGCCACTCCCTGAGCCTGGTTCTGCTGGAGGTTTCTTCCTGTTAAAAGGGAGATTTCCTTCCCACTGTCGCCAAGTGCTTGCTCACAGGGGGTCGTTTTGACCATTGGGGTTTTTATGTAATTACTGTATGGCCTTGCCTTACAATATAAAGCGCCTTGGGGCAACTGTTTGTTGTGATTTGGCGCTATATAAATAAAATTGATTGATTGATTGATTAACCACCTGGCTATAGCCCTTTATAAACCTCCGATAGAAATTTGCAAAGCCGAGGAACTGCTGCAATTTCCTACGGCTTGTTGGTTGGGGCCAATCTCTTTGATTGATCGAACACTTGTTTGAACTCCTTCACAAACCCAGTATATGTTGTTAGGAGCCGTGAATTCTGCTCCCAGAGCGCCGTAGCCCAGGCACGTGCCTCTCCTCAAAGCAAATACACTCAACAAAAATATAAACGCAACACTTTTGGTTTTGCTCCCATTTTGTATGAGATGAACTCAAAGATCTAAAACTTTTTCCACATACACAATATCACCATTTCCCTCAAATATTGTTCACAAACCAGTCTAAATCTGTGATAATGAGCACTTCTCCTTTGCTGAGATAATCCATCCCACCTCACAGGTGTGCCATACCAAGATGCTGATTAGACACCATGATTAGTGCACAGGTGTGCCTTAGACTGTCCACAATAAAAGGCCACTCTGAAAGGTGCAGTTTTGTTCTATTGGGGGGGGATACCAGTCAGTATCTGGTGTGACCACCATTTGCCTCATGCAGTGCAACACATCTCCTTCGCATAGAGTTGATCAGGTTGTCAATTGTGGCCTGTGGAATGTTGGTCCACTCCTCTTCAATGGCTGTGCAAAGTTGCTGGATATTGGCAGGAACTGGTACACGCTGTCATATACGCCGGTCCAGAGCATCCCAAACATGCTCAATGGGTGACATGTCCGGTGAGTATGCCGGCCATGCAAGAACTGGGACATTTTCAGCTTCCAAGAATTGTGTACAGATCCTTGCAACATGTGGCCATGCATTATCCTGCTGCAACATGAGGTGATGTTCTTGGATGTATGGCACAACAATGGGCCTCAGGATCTCGTCACGGTATCTCTGTGCATTCAAAATGCCATCAATAAAATGCACCTGTGTTCTTCGTCCATAACAGAACGACCACTGGAATGTCTGTATTCGGCACCAGGTCAGCAGGAGGGGGTGCCGCAGCTGCGCACTGCGCGCGCTTCCACCTGCACAGAGAGAGCCTCCATCCTCCGATTGAGTATGACGTTCTGCTCGGTTACTAAATCCAACCAAGAATATTGATTCTCTATATGTTGTTTGACTGCAGCGACTCTGGCATGCAAGGGATTATGGGATACGTCAATAGGGCGAATTAACACTACTGGCCAGTAGATGGCAGTAGAGACCTTGAAAACTTGCCAAAACAAAATTCCATATAATCTGTGTCTGCTACATTTAAGATGCGTGGAATTTAATAAACGCAGACACAATAACAACATCTATAAATCCAGAGAGTTTTAGGCACTAGAGTTTAATGCTGTTGTCCGTAGAGCCTTATCACAGTGTTTCAAATGCATTTCTCATGTCGTGAAAGTACTGAAATTACCCTATCCTACCCATAATGCTGGGATTTCAGTCCATCCACAGGCTTGTATCGGAAATACATGTTTGTAAGTGCTTGGACGACATGATACATGAAGTAGATGTGGACGATTGAAATTTAACAACATCTTTGTTGTTGACACAGGAAGATGAGACTTTATTGGCCAAACTGCCTCCTCATCTCTGGGTGAATGCACCCACAGATGTAGGACTGTTGAAAAACATTCCGCCAGTCAAAATTAAGCCACGATCTGATTGGAGACCACGGATCAAACAATATCCGTTAAAACCTGAAGCAAAAAAAAGGAAATGATGACTTTCTTAGGTATCTGTAATTATTGCAGAGCCTGGATTCCATGTTATGCAGAGAAGGTGCAGAAATTGCAGGATTTAATACATTCTATACCAATGGCTATGACTGACAAAATACAGTGGAATAAAGAAGCTGAAGAACAGTTTACAGCTCTTAAACAAGAACTTGTGAGTTCCACAGTATTATCTCTGCCCAATTATGCCAAGCCATTCACTCTCATGGTGGACACAACACAGGGATTCATGTGTGCAGTCTTGCTACAACAACATGGTAATAAAAATAAACCAGTCAGCTATTATTCCAAACGTTTGGATACATTCTTATCGCCTGCTAGACAGATAGCTTATACAGCAATGCTACTGTCTCAGCCACACATTACCATTGAAAGATGCAACACCTTGAATCCCGCCACGCTCCTACCTACCGAGACAGATGGTGAACCGCATGATTGTTTGGCAGACACACAGAAACAACAATTACCTCGACCAGACTTAACAGACAAACCATTTACAGATGGACTACATTACTGTGTGGATGGCTCATGTTTCAAAGATCAGAAAGGACAGACATTAACAGGCTATGCTGTTGTTCAATTACCAAATACTGTTATTGAAGCAAAACAGATCAATCATTTTAAATCAGTCCAAGCTGCAGAACTCATTGCATTAACCAGAGCTTGTATCTTGGCTAAAGGACAGAAACTGACACTCTATACAGATAGTCAATATGCATTTTCAACAATTTGGTTCTTTGCAAAACAATGGCAACAAAGAGGTATGATAACCTCTACAGGGAAACCAGTGACACATGCAGGCTTACTCACAAATTTGCTAGAAGCAGTGACATTACCATCACACCTGGCATTATGTAAATGCGCAGCCCACACCAGAGGCACAGATTTTGTCTCCAGAGGAAACTGTCTCGCAGACAAAATAGCGAAAGAAGCAGCACTTCTATGCACGATATGGCACTTCTTCTATTTACACAGCTCAGACAGACAATGAACCATTAATAGACTCTGGCCTTTTACTGGATATGCAAAAACAAGCACCAACACAGGAACAAAATCTGTGGTTGAAAAATGGGGCAACCCCAAACCCCAAAGGACTTTATTGTGTACATAACAAACCCATCCTACCAAAAAGCTTATTCAAAGCAACTGCAATTGCGACACATGGGTCAACACGTGTCGACAGGGGGGATGGTATATATGGTAGAGCAACACTTTACTACCTATGGATTTAATTTATACTCAAAAAATTTTTGTAAAGCCTGTGTTACCTGATTGAAACACAACCCACAGGAAAATATAAGACCCCGGAGAGGGCAATTCCCAAAACCACAGTATCCTTTTCAAATTGTTCATATGGACTTTATTGAACTAAATCGATGTGGACCTTATCAATACTGTCTAGTATTAATTGATGCTTTTTCAAAATGGGTAGAAATCGTTCCATCACAAAAAGCAGATGCTTTAACAGTAGCAAAAGCACTGTGTAAGACAATTATTCCGTATTATGGAATACCAGAGACATTGTACAGTGATAATGGAACACATTTTGTAAATGAAGTTGTACACAGAGTAGCAGAACACATGAAAATTAAGTTAAAACATCATTGTGCTTACCACCCACAAAGTGCAGGATTAGTGGAAAGGACAAATGGCACAATAAAAACAAGATTAAGGAAATGTATGGAAGAGACAAAACGAACCTGGATTGAATGTTTGGACCTAGTAAAATTGTATATGAGAATAACACCAACACCATCAGGTTTAACACCATTTGAGATACTTTATGGACGACCATATCGCCTACCAATTTTTGATATGGATACTAAAACAGCAGATGAGGAACAAACATTAGCAGATTTTATGAAAAAGACATTAACACAGAGAGAGATAAACACATTTACTGCCGGATAATTCTGATCTTCCACAGGACGGCCTTCCAGTAGTCCAACCAGGAGACTGGGTGTTCATCAGAGTGATTAAGAGGAAGAACTGGTCCAGTCCTCGTTGGGAAGGTCCATACCAAGTGCTGTTAACAACACCAACTGCAGTAAAGATAGCAGAGAGATCAACGTGGATACATCACTGTAAGATACAGCGTGTGTTGGCTGCCTCCACAGTGTAAGGGGAAGTCTGGCTACAAAGGGAGTCTATTTAATTAGCAATAGATTGTCTCAATGCCAGTGAAGCAGGGAGATCCTTGCACTATTAGGTGAGGTTGGTCAACAGCACTGTATCCTAGCAATCATGACTGAACTACAGCAGACCCCGGAGCGGCGTGCTCAGCGCCGCCGTTGCCGGACTGTTGGTAGGGCAGCCAGTTGCGCTGTGACCTTAGTGTGTTTTGTGCTCCTCGGATTCCTGGCCTGGTGGTTGACCCAAGAATGACGGCTAAACCGTACTCTGCTAGGGTGACAGAATGTCTTATCATACGGATGCATAATCAAACTGTATTTCAGGGACACCAGTTCTCAGCTAATCTGACAAGATGTAACACCACTTGTTTCAATGCAACCACTTTTATGATAGGGACTCCAACAGAAGATGTACAAGCGTGCCCAAGTGCTGCTCCATTGACTAGACTGAAGGGAAATGCAAAAATATCATCACATGTTAAATTGTCATCACAACGGCCATTCCCGATTTGCTTTTACGGGACAGGGAATAAAACTGTAGGTAAAATTAGGAAACGTCTGTGTACCCAAACTTATGTTTTATCAAATGATTTAAGCCTAACCAAAACATATTATGAGGATGGTACTTATCTTCATCGCATTGGATGTGGATGTAATTATACAGGCTCCTGTCCATGGGGAATGGATGAATCATGTGCTTATGTTAGTAAGTTTTTGCTACCACCTGTAAATGGTACTCCGGTGTATGATGACATCTATTGGCTTTGTGGTTCCAGGCTGTACATGAGTCTCCCACCAAATTGGGGTGGTGTGTGCACCTACCCAGGTGACTGACCATACATATGTGGTAGGACCTCCACAGAGAAGAATGGCAGCACCAGACGGAGGAGATTGATATACCCAGATGTGTTGCCACATGATCACATGTGGGGCTCGGATGTACTGGAGGACCAAAAATTGTGGTCTGTAGGAGATAAAATAGCACATTCACTGTTCCCCTGGATAGGAGTGGGAAAAAATTAATTAATGATTGAAACTCTGAATTATCGATTGGGTCTGTTCATGAATGTAACTGAGAAAATAGTAGCAGCTCAAAATACTGAAATAGATGCTTTATGTACCATGGTGATGCAAAATCGCATGGTTTTAGACTTGCTTACTGGTTCACAGGGAGGAGTTTGTGTTCTGCTGAACACAACATGCTGTACTTTCATCCCAGACTCCATTCATTCAGTGGATGTGCAGGACGCATTGGAAGAGCTGAATAAACTTTGTGATGCAATGCATAAAGACACCCTAGCCGTGAACCGGTGGAATCCCTGTGGAAGTTACTATTGAAAATAAAGATACCAGTTATTGTAGTCCTAATTCTGATTGGACTTTGCATGTGTTGTGTGATCCCTTGTATCAAAACAATGGTTGGCAAAATGGTTTCAAATATATTCATGCAATGTAATCTGGCTTTCCAACAAACTATGCCAAAATATCAAGCATTGAAACAGTCAGACCTTAGTGGAGAAAACTATAATGACTGTGTTGAGAATTATGATATTGAAAAGCCCACAACTCCAGTTTAAGCTTGAACTGTTGACGTGATGAGTTAACACACTCTTAGCCTATG